>NC_133770.1:34091859-34241258 GCF_003597395.2 Chelonoidis abingdonii | reverse complement strand
CTCCCTCAAGATTTGAAAGTATCCTGTCCCCTGATTGGTCCTCTGGTAAGGTGACAGCCAGGCTTACTGAACTTGTTAACCCTTTACAGTCAAAAGAGATATAAAGTACTTCTGTTCTATTAACTTCTACTATCTGTTTATAACATATGTACTGTGCATATCTGTGGCCTGAAACTCTTGTCACGTACATAGCTGTGAATCTGTAAGAGATCCATTGACAGCAGTCTGTAAGTGGGAGGAGAATCAGACCCTTTGATTACATGGCTTTTCAGGCTGATTTAAGCTTTAATAAAACGAGACCCTGCCCCATGTCCTGTGTTGATGCAAACAGCACTCCAGAGCCTGGCAGCCCCACCACAACGCCATCCAGAGCCGGCTGGTGAAAGCCATCCTGCCGTCCCTGGGGAAGATCACCCTTGACTTGGCCATCCCTGGGACAGACAGCAGACTGCGACCCGACATCATCGTGACGGATGCAGAAAAGAAGAAGGTCCTCATGGTAGGCATCACAGTGCCATTTGAAAACAGGTCACTGGCCTTCCAAGAGGCCCGAGCCCGGATGGTGTCAAAGTACACTCCACTGGCGAGACCCTGAGAGCCCAGGGCTGCGAGGTCCAGACACACGCCCTAATCATGGGAACCCTGGGCTCATGGAACCCCCACAACGAGCTGGTTCTGAAAGCATGCGGAGTCAGTCGACGCTACGCCTGGCTCACGAGACAGCTCATGGTGTCTGACACCATCAGGTGGTCCAGAGACATTTATACAGAACACATCACAGGACACCCTCAATACCACACTGAGTAATTCAGACCGCCGACCAGGGAAATAACTCACTTCCTTCCCTGACGAAGGAAGGGACCCCACCCATGTACTCATTTGTTACACCGATACTGACTTGGACTCCTTATACATTCCATGGATGGCGTACCCGAGCCCACTTATCCACTGACACTTTAAAAACTCTTGCACTCCAATCTGGGTTTAAGCCGGTTATGTGATATTTATGTATCTCGTCACCCTTGCAACCGATACTGGTAATCCCTCGTAACTCAAGCCTGACCCCAGATGTACAGTACCTTCCCTCTTAACTTGGTTCTATTTAATTTTAAACATTAACTTTAATAAAAATTTTAAATCTTTGGGGCCCACCTGGGAAAACCTTTACACAAGTGCTGCCTATTTCTCATTTAAGTTTATGGGACTGAATAAGTAAGAGTTTGTATAAATGGGCCCATCATTCCTCCATTTGGAGAAATTACGGCAAAAGACATAAGTTAAGAATACCTGGATGTTTGTTTATTTTTAGTGTCACTCACATCTCTCTCATGTAGTTATCACTTGGGCTAGCTTCAACTTCCTCATCACAAGAACTCTGGTATACCTTCAGCTAAACTAATATATTTTTAACTATGAAAGTCTGGACATGTGTGCTGACTGGGAAGTTGGGACTCTGGTAAGATCCAATGAAGTATCAAATATTTAAATTCCTTTCCACTTTTACAGAATTTGTTAAGGCTGCATGTGATGGGGTGTTCATCCCAAATCACCCCTGAAGGGTTAAGGTGGCTCAGAAAGGGCTAATTAACCTGGGAGGCTGCACATGGGGGAAAATTTAGGTTTGACTGACAAGCACTAATTGAAGATAGAGCCCATCTAGGCAGTAGGCAGGGGGAGTGGTGGCTCCAGGCACCAGCGCTCCAAGTGTGTGTCTGGGGCAGCAAGCCGTGGCAGGGGCGGGGGGTCCCTGCCAGTCCCTGCGAGGGCGGCAGTCAGGGAGCCCGCAGGCAAGCTGCCGAATCTGTGGGACCGGGGACTTCCCGCAGGCAAGCCATTGGGAAAGTGGCACAGTCCTGAGTTGGAAGACTGCCTGGAATGGCACCCAGACAGCTAGTTCAGTGAGACCCTGTTACCCCAGAAGGGGAAGACTGTATAGTGACCTGACCAGAGGACCAACTCC
The DNA here is from genome assembly GCF_003597395.2 of Chelonoidis abingdonii. NCBI lineage: Eukaryota > Metazoa > Chordata > Testudines > Testudinidae > Chelonoidis > Chelonoidis abingdonii. Next base: position 34,239,298 of record NC_133770.1, on the reverse strand, counting down.
TGGAGTGTGAAAGAGGCCACAGCACAAACAAGAGACACAAGGGGGTGTCAGTTTGGGTAGAACTATTCCCCAGATGCAGCCATAAGAAGATGCCCTGGTGGTGCGTAGAGAATCCTGTGATGTTCCCCTAGTTAAACTGGCTCAAGAAATCAATATTAAATGGGTTTCTGGTTTAAGAATCTTGGTTGCACATAACAAAGGAGTCTGGTGCTTTAGTTATGTAAGGGTCTTAAGACAGCATCCTTCCTCTTTGTCTTAGTGTAACCCTTCTGCCCCTCTGAGTTGGCAGCAACAAAGGCCAGGTTCAGTATCCAGGGGTTCCGTTTCAATAACAAAATGCAAAACCGGCTCAAGCCCCCACCCAGTGACCTGGAACAATTACATACCACCCCTTCCCTGGGCGCCTCTAGGAGGCAATACTTCCCCACTCGCAAGCACGGAGTCTGAGTGTAGCAAGATCCTTTTAATAAAGGAGGGAAACAATGCAGCATCACGTTGGAGAAACACCACAAACAGGATTATAACACAAACCATAAGCAAAAACTCACCTCCAAGTACATTTGGCAATGTCCTTTCCCCCTCAGGGTCTTAAGTCTAATCACCCCAAAGTCCAACAACCTGAAAGTCTCTGGTCAGTGTCACCCCAGAGTTCAAAAGTTTATCTGCAGAGTTTTCCCCCTCAGCCTGGGTGGAAATGGGGGGGCACACACGGTGTTAAGGGGCACCTTATGTGGGCCAGAGCCAACTGCTCTGCCTCTCCGTGGAGTTCTGCTGCAGCCTTCACCACACCAGCTGTGCTGCTCCTCCAGCCGACCCGTGAGCCACTCCAGCCATCCCCGCAAACCACTCCACTCCGCTCACTGTTCCATGGGCTGCTCCAACATGCTGCAAACTGCTCCACTCTGCTAGCCGCTTAGCAATAGATATTCAGGCTCCCCCACTAGTTAATGCAGCACTCAGTGATCTCAGCTCAGTAAGCTTAGCTCTATTTAGTGATTTCAGCTTGTAGTAGGGGAGCCCCGGTGCTGGTGCACCATTGGCCCAATGTGAATTCAGCTCAGCAGCCTCAAGATGGATTCCTAATGGAATCGAAATTAGCTTTACTCCTCCTCTTCGCACCCATGTCCCTTGTCTAGCAAATGCTACTTAATTGATATTGAGACATCTCTGGCATAAAGTAGTCTCATAGTTCCTCATTCACATAATCAGAGTGACAACACTTTATTCCTCCTGCCCCAATAACAAAGAAATTGGGGATCCCAGAGCTGTCAAAATAACCATCCCAGGCTGCCGTGGGCTATGCTAGGTGAGGTGGGTGTGCCAATGCAAATATCTAAAATTCCTTTCCACACTCCCCATAATTCACCACCAGATGTCAGGGTAGAGCTCATCCCGACTCTGCTTACATCGGTAATTTTTACATAACTTTTTCACCAGCCATATAAGACAATCAGTGTTACACATCTGATTTGACCTATCCAAATGGAGAAGCTCTACTCTGTGTTTCAATCACATAATTGATCAAACCAAGTCTACAGTCTCTGACACAGAACCTCAAAGCTTGGTCAGTCTCTGACTAGCTATGTGTTGTATTCTGAAGCATTCCACCTGACTTCTGTTATTTTATCCACTTTTTATAAGGAAATGTACCCCGAGATCAGACATCTCACAGCATTTTATGCGACGTCAGTCCAGGGCATATTAATTCATCGGGAATACTGAGAAAATTCCAGATGATTTATGAGAAACTGGTCAGGTCCCTGCACAATAATGTGTCCATCTATATAGATGAAGCATTCTCCTATTTTCTAACTTCTTCCAGGATCTGTGTTTAAAACCTGGAAGATCTTTCAACAGAACTCTGTTATGGTAGCATTAGAATCTGTTTACTGATTATATGTGGCAACTAATGGAAAATAACATTTTCAGAGTAACTTCTACAGAGTACATACTCATGCTGAAGCCCACATTGCATTATCTTTACTACTGTTGTTTCTTGCACTAGCTGAAGTCATGCAAAGGCTAGGTAGCCCATGCACAGCTTGTGCTGTGCAGACATACTCTAAATCTACACAGTTCCTTGACAATATATTGTTCGTCACATGTTGGAGAAAGTGACTATAACTATGGACATTATTTTCAGACAGACTGGCAAATAAAATAGTCAGGGTGTCACCTCTGACTACCGGGCTTACAACATGATACACAATATTTAACATATATGAGAAAGCAAGTAAAGAACAGTTCACCCACAAGGCTGTGATATTTGTAAAACCAGCCAAACTAGAAGAAAGTAAGCCTTTGAAATAAGGCACAGTTGTGGTGCTTTGAACTGGGGAGAAGGGTCTGTTCAGCCCTCTCTCTCCTTGTATTAAATGTCCCACTTCACTGTAGAACCAGAGAACTTCAGTCACTGCTGTGGAGTACAGAAGTAGTAGTATCTCCATTTCATAAACATGACCTTGTGCACGGTCACACAGGAAGTGTGTAGAGGAACTGAACCCTTATCTCCCAAGTCCCAGTAGCTCAACCACAAGGCCTTCCTTTCTTCTCCGTTTGTCTTGTTTATCCTGGATATATAAATGGTTAAGCCTTATCTAATATGGCCTCTTCATGGCGCAGCTGCAGTATCCTATTTAAAATCGTGTATACAACTGAAGACAGAATGACTTTCAAAAAAGGGAAGAAATGTCCCCAGGGATCTGGGAACATCAAGGCAACCAGGCCAGTCCTCGCCCACAGACAGCCTGCCAACCTGAAGCATATTCTCACCAGTAACTGCACACGGCACCATGGTAACTCTAACTCAGGAGGAGATGTTGACCATTTTGAATAAGGGAAATGTGTTAGATGGCAGCCTTTCATCATGTTCAGGGCTGTCCTTAAGCATACACAGAATACACAGCTGCATAGGGCACCATGAAATTTAGGGCACCAAATTGCCCCAAATTTCATGGCGTCCTATGTAGCTGCATGCTTCGTATACGGCAGCGCCGGCGCCAGCAGCCAGCCCCATCCCCCAGCTGGCCCCCTTGTGTGTTCCTAGGAGGTTGAGGGGCCCAGGACAACTCCCTCTGCCCTTGCCCTGCCTCTTCCCACCCCCATCCCATCCCTTCTTCCAAGACCCCTCTTCCAGCAATAGATGCGGCCCTAGTGCTGGCAGCTGGGGTCAGGCCTACCCCCGCACTCACCAGCAGTGGCGTAAAGAATAGTAACCCAGACTGCTCCACTCCACTGGCTCCCTGCTGCGTCACTCCGCTTCCCGCTGCCAGTGAGTGCGGGGTGTGTGTGTGGACCCCTCCTCCCTGACTGAACTAACCTGTTATCTCCAGCCTGCTTCTTGCTTGCATATATAACCTGCCCCTGGAAGTTTCCACTACATGCATCCGATGAAGTGGGTATTCACCCACGAAAGCTCATGCTCCAAAACTTCTGTTAGTCTATAGAGTGCCACAGGACTCTTTGCTGCTAAGGCAACCTTCGTAAGTGTATTCTTGCTCATAACAAGGACTATAGAAAAGAAATATAATATCCGAATCATGAATCCTCAAAAACAGCAGCTAATGTGCAATCATTTATTTGCCCTAGCCACATGCTCTGAGATGGCTACACTGGAATTGGAATGCTCTCTACTTATTTATGTAATTCTGTTTCAGTATCTGCTTTGGGCTAAGTTTATTGGCTAAGAATGGGGCTATAAATTAGGACTGCTCTTAGCCTGGCTACAATATATTCTATTCCACCCATAATTCTCCCAGATGCCTCTCGGACCCCAGCAAACGCAACCAAAGATTTTATGAGTATTACTCCCACTTATTTCACTCTACAGAAAAATTTTATCTAAGGTGGCAGATTTTCTAGATACCATTGTAAGGCTGAGCTGGGTTGTTCCTAACTGGATTTTTGTGCTTGTGAAAGGCTTCTGAACTGGTGGTTCCCTCCACTCAAGGGACCAGCAAAAATCCACTGCTGCACAGAGTGGTTTTCTAAATGAAGGGAAACAGAATTGTACCCAGCACATTTGAGGATCCCATGGGCTGATCTTTTAAGGCAGGCAGCTGCCTAATAAGAGTGGACTCTTGCCCAAGTTTCACTGTGATCTATGGTCGCACTTATGGAAAGTTGTTAAAAAGTTTAATAAAAACACAGAACCAACAAAAATAGTGGGGAATTGTAATTCTGAAATCAGCAATTCAGCAGACCCATGAATGAAGGGAAAACCTCTATAGTGGCTGACTTGTACTCATGTCCTTAGCAGCTCTACAGTCACTCTTGGTTGTAGCCTGTAGAGCAATATTTGTTCAAACTATAGTGATGTATGAAGTTTCTTGTCAGCTCCAGGGTCTGAATCTAAACTACTGTATGTAAAGGGACAGCTGGGCAGCAGCCCAGAAAAGAGATGCTCTAGTTCAAACAGAAGTTGATGCAGAAATCTTTGCCCTGTGTTATGCAGGAAGTCAAGCCAGATGATCATAATGGTGCCTTCTGGCCTTAAAATCTATGAAGTACCTTTTTGTTTCTCACCAGATCTGAGCCTTCCCCCTCTGTCTTCTCACTTTCCTTGTGAGCTAAGGTCAGCTGTCTTCTGCCATTTTGGAAAGAAAATCCTGGGCCCAAAGCTTTTTTGCTGGTAAGAGCTGCTCAGGGTACAGCAAGATAACTTCCCCCTCTGTTTATTTTTATTTTGCATCTGAATTTGTTTTAATGCCTGTTGGTTTACACATTGAAAATTCTCTACCAGGTTTTTGGACTCTTGCCTTCTAACACTCCCTTCCCACCTCAAAAGTGGATTTTCATATGCAGTACTTTAAAATGTGCTTAAATGCTGCTGAACTCACTCTGTGTTAAAATAGTTCAAAGGACTCTGTACAGAACTCCTCTCCACCATCCCATGCATGCAACTAGAACTAAAGCTAGCCTTCATCCACGTGGAGAGTTTGTCCCGTTTCCCAGCACTTGACTGAGAAAATTAAATTAAATTCTTCACCCTGATCATAATGAGTTATTTATGGAACACTGAGTATGGGTTATTTTCTGGGAGTCCTTAGATAAGGCTGAGGCCAGGAAACAGCTTGCAGTTGTCCCTTTAAATTCAGCTAGCCTTTGCCATATTGTTTCATTATTTCCTCCCTTGTTATCTTCAAACATTCCTTCAAAGCAAAAGCTGACAGGAACAGGAAGGCTGGCAAGGGACTGGCTGCCGTGTGGTTTTTGTTTGTGCTTTTTAAATGGCCTTTTTAAAATATATATATATATATATATATATACACACAAGCTCACCAAGGAGATCAAGTCAAACTAACAGTGCTCCGGGGTCTCACTCTGACAGCACATGAAGCAAGTTATACTCCTTTCCCTCTTCAGTGGAGAGGGCTCTCAGAGCTTTCTAATCAGCTCACTGTCTGCCTGTTTCCTCTGATCAACTTCAATGGACACACTCTAGGCTTACAGCTGCCAAAATTATTGCTTGGATTGAAAGCATGGAAGCATTTGAGAGGCATTTTTTAACTCCCATTCAAAATTATTCAAAGGAGCCAGCAATCTGAGGGAGACGGTTCTTTTCTTTTTGATTAAAATACTCTTAGCAACTTGTGAGCAGATGGGAAATCATCACTCTGGCTAATGAGTTCTGGTTTTTTTAATCTTGGTCCTTTAAGATGTAACATTTATTTCTTTGCTCTTTGTGGAATTTGTACTTCTGTAAATGAGATGTCCAAAATGTTTGTGTAAGAGGTGAACTTTCTGTGGAAAGTCAGCCAAAAGCCTGACTATGCTTGCTGTAGGCATTTTTGTGAAAATCTCCAATGACCTCCAGCTGACACTGATAGAAGTTCATTTGTGGACTATACTGTGAATGGTCAAAGGGTATATCTGATCTGATCTCTTTCTGCATCTTTATCCTTAATTCCCCAGAAGACTGCTAAACCAAGATTTTCAAAGCAGATTAGTGATTTTGGTAGCACGAATTTGGTGCGCATCTTGAAAGACCAAAAAGGATCTGATTTTTGAGAAGGATGGAGCATCTGTTTTCTGAAAGTAGGACTTCTCTAAGATGTCTCATGCTGGGCAATTAAAAATGGAGGCACCCAAAATCACAAATTGATTTTAAAAATCTTAGCCATAGTTGTTAACCATTATCATCAGGCAGGAGTCCATTTAATCCAGCTAAATTAATAAATCAATAACATGTTTATAACTGATGCAGTCTTCCATGACTCAGCTCAAAGAGGTTTTTTTAGCCCCTCTTAACCTTTCTTTGTCTGTTAGACTTTGCTGAGATCCCTTACTTTGTCATACCCCCAAGGACAGACAATATGTTGGCCTTCCAATATTAGAATGTTTTTAAAAATGAGATGCAAAGTTGGAGTGAGCAGAAGAGAGCAGGCAAAGGCTCTTCTTTGAAAAAATATATTTGAAACGGTGGAGGTATATTTTAATCTAATGCACAATGCAGCTGGTTAATTTTTCTTTTTTGGCTGAGGCATTTTCACATGGGGCTCAGCAAATAGGGAATTGTGTGTTCTTGGTGAGTTTGTGTATATAATATTTAAGATTTGGTGATGCATTGAGCTACTTGGGAGCAGACCCCTGTATCTGCACAGAGCCCTATTGACTTCCATACTGGTCTAAAGCAGTGTTTCCCAAACTCAGCCCGCGCTGTTCCCAGCAGCTCCCATTGGCCTGGAACAACAAACGGCGGCCAGTGGGAGCTGCGATCAGCCGAACCTGCGGACATGGCAGGTAAACAAACAGACCCGGCCTGCCAGGGGCTTTCCCTACACAAGTGGCGTCCCAAGTCTGGGAAACACTGAGCTAGACATTAGCCTGTGCAGTACTAATTGTAGGACTGGATTGTTACAGTTCAGTTAGGACTAATCAGTGAATACTACCAGGTTCTGGTTTAGTCCTAGTAACAATAAAAACAAGTCTTATTCCTTCCACCCCATTCTTCTTTGGGCTTTTTCAGGTCTCCTTGGGAAGAATCATATAAATATAAGGGTTAAGGGACTTCAGAGTCATCAAGTCCAGTCCCCTGTGCTGTAGCAGGACCTAGACCATCCCTGTCAGATATTTGTCCAATCTGTCTTAAAAACCACCACTGGATTCCACAACCTCCCTTGGAAGCCTATTGCAGAGCTTACCTACCCTCAGGTAATGCATGGACAGACACGTGGAGTCATGTGACCCGCCAGATTTCTGGCATGGTTATTGTGCCCTGCTCTGAACCTCACTGCATACCACCAGAACCTTTAAATTGTGCCCCCCACTATCAACAGTTATGAATTATCTCTGCTTATAGTTTAAAAGTTTTCCCTAATATCTAACCTAAATCTCCCTTTCTGCAGATTAAGCCAATTACTTCTCTCCTACCGCCAGTTGTTATAGGGAACAATTGATCACAATCCACTCTATAAAAGCCATTAACATATTTGAAGAGTGTTGTCAAATCCCACGCCCTGCTAAATTTTTTCTCAAGACTAAACACACCAATTTTTAAAAAACTTTTCCTCAGGGGTCACATTTTCTAAACCTTTTATCGTTTTTGTTGCTCTCCTCAGGACTCTCTAATTTAAACTCATCTTTTCTAAAACGTGGTGCCCAGAACTGGCCACAGAATTCCAGCTGAGGCCTCACCAGTGCCGAGTAGAAAGGGACAATTACCTCCTGCATCTTACAGCACTCTTGTTAATACATCCCACAATTATATTAACTTTTTTCACAACTGGACCACATTGTTAACTCATCTTCAATTTGTGATCCATTATACCCCATCGTTCCTTTTCAGCAGTACTACCGCATAGCCAGTTATTCCCCACTTCATAGTTGTGTATTTGATTTTTTTCCTTCCTGAGTATAGTACTTTGCACTTACCTTTTATTGAATTTCATGATGTTGATTTCAGACCAATTCTCTAATTTGTCAAGGTCATTTTGAATTTTAATCCTGTGCTCCAAAGTACTTGCAACCCTTCCCAATTTGGTGTCATCTGCACAATTTTTAAAGTATATTCTCCTCTCCATTTTCCAAATAATTAAAGAAAATACTGAATAGTACTGGACCCGGGACTGAGACCTGTGGGGGATCACTAGATACAGCCACCCCATTTGAAGTTGAAGTCTCATGTGGGAACCCTGTTTCACAGTTAAGAATCATTGCATTAGACTATTCATCGTGCATGACTGTAAAGTGGAAAGCTTAGCTGCATTTTTAGATGATCAATCTGCTTTTGGAAAGCTGCTGAAATATTTAAAAAAAACCCAAAACAACGCAACCCCCCCACCAAATCCAAAATTTGTGTATAATGCAGACCTATGTATGAAAATGGCAGCATTGATCCCCATTCCACTTTAGGTTGATTTTCAGCATTAGTTAGAAAAAGATATGTACTTAAATAATTGATTTGGTATTCTTGGTAATGACAGCTCCCCTGAAACATTATTTTCATGCCATGTTCCTGTGGAAAAAACATTCCTTCCTGCTGGAATTCCATTAAAATAAAGCATTAATTAAATGTATTTGAACTTTTATGCTCTGAATTGTTGTAGGATTAGAATATACGTATTAGATCTTTGGGATAGATTTTTCAAACGTCCAAGTTGCTCACACAAGCCCAAGTGAGTGTGTGCAATTTGAGGTTTGCAGATATGTAACCCACTGGTGAGTGTGTTAGAGGTCTTCCTCTGTGCTGATCAATAGAGAGTCTGTGTTATTACAACCCATAGTGTCTATAGCAGCTTATGCTGTTAGATCAGGAAGTTCCCAGTTCAGTCCCCTGTGTACCAGCCAAGATGGCAGCCATCACACATGCAAACTGAGCATGGGCTAATTTGGGCAGATGAAAATTGTCTCCGGATGATATGTCCCTTGTAATATTTTTGGTACTTGCCTTTTGTCTGACTTTGATTTGTAATAGATAACGCCACCCAATATAACACGAATTTGGATATAATGTGGTAAAGCAGTGCTCCGGCGGGGGGTGGGGCGGAGGCTGCACACTCCGGTGGATCAAAGCAAGTTCAATATAGCACAGTTTCACCTGTAACGCGGTAAGATTTTTTGGCTCCCAAGGAGAGCATTATATCGAGGTAGAGGTGTAATACCAAATATTGTAAAGTCTTACCATACAGTATTGGGATTTTGCAAGTTTCTTTAAAATATTCCTTTCAGATTGCAAAATTTAAATTATATGCAAAATTAGCTTTGTTGTTACATGCTGGAAAATTCCCCTGCACCCATAGTTACAAAGTTACTATGTAAACAGAGCAAACTGTATTTGTTATTATCAGACTACCTAGTGCATCAGCAAATTAGTAAAAAAAAATTTCTGGTGTTAGAAGTATGTGATGATAAACTGTGGATCTAATACATGACGCTGTGTAGCTTAACAAAACAAAAGGGCCACTAGCCCTGTGAAGTTATGGAATATAAATGTATACAGTAATATAGTATGCAATTGATTTATATTATATATTGGGCTTAATACAGGGGTAACTCAGTGAAATTTAATGGCCTGTGGTCTACATGAGGTCAGATTAGGTGATCTAATTTTCCCTTCTGTCTTTAATCTTTGAGTCTATACAGTGGTGAGATGGAGGATCTGTTGCAGGAGTACAGTATCCTATTAGATCTTGTGTTTTCTCATTTATGAACATGGCGTTTAAATTTATTCTGGGACATATTTTTGGATTGTGACTATTACTATGCTAGTGCCGAGTCATTCACAGCAGGTGCATTACTCTTTCCTATATATTCACTATGTTAATACACTATGTTAACACCCATATATAGGAAAGAGTAATGCAATAATCCAATAATGTTTTCCAAGATCATGCCGAAGTTGCATCTGCAAAATTGGCTTGAAACTGCTGTGCACCAGTATGAACATAACTGCCAATTTTGTGTGCACTAATACCTTTTTCTGTGCATTAAAATAGGGTTCATATGCACAGTGGGTACATTTGCAATTTTTTAAATACAGACCCTCGTATCACTCATACAGTGAATCATCAGATACCATCTGCTTTCAAGACCCATTGCTACACAGGCAAACATTAAACAACATTTTACCAAGATCCTATGAAACTGGTTTGTAGTTCTCATGTATTTCTGTTCCCAACAATATGTCACCAACATATTATGTGTGTAATACAAGCTTTCTTATTGAAAGGTGACCTGCAAAGGGGGGGGGGGGGGACTGAACTTGTGCTTTCTCTCTCTCTTTTTTTCCTTTCCTTTCTTTCTTAATTTATTTTTATTTTCTAAGGTTTCTTTTATTTGTTTATTTTTACATTAGAAATTCAGGTCCTGTCCAGGTTGGAAGTCTCTATGGTGACTGAAGAACTAGTGAAACAATGACCCCACAAAATCTAAGGCTATATTTAAAATGTATACTGGCATACTTGTGTCAGCTGTGGGTGACTTTTTCCACACCCCTGAAAGACATAGCTATTCTGATTAAAAACTCCAGTACAGATACAACTATGCCATTAAAAGAGTGCTTCTGTCAGCATAATTAAGATTGTCCGAGGAGATGGTGTTCCTACAGCATCAGAAGAACTCCTGTCAGTGTCTGCTGTGTCTAAGCAAGGGCACTATGTCAGCATAGTTATGTTGGCATAGGCTGTCCAGTGGAGACATAGCCTGAGGCCCGGTCTACACTAGAAAGTTAATGTGACTCAGCTACATCACTTAGGGGCATGGCTTAAATTCAGCCGGAGCCCACTGGAGCAGAGCTCTAAAAAATATTTTCAAACCCATGGTAGCCCCAGGGTGCACCACAGGGCTGAAGCCCCAAGCCCTCACACCCTTCCCCTGCAGGGCTAAAGCCCTGAGATACCCTGCCCCACAGCTGAAGATCAAAGCCCCAAATGGGGTGTTTGTGTATGTGGGTCTCTGGGAAATAATCTCTGAGAATTTAAACACTGCTCAGGGATATGAAAAATCCACACCCCTGTGTGATGTAGTTAAGCTGACTTAGTCCCCAGTGTAGACAGTGCTAGGTTAATGGAACAATTCTTCTGCCCAACTATCTACTGTCTCTCAGGGAGGTGGATTACCTATGCAGATGGGAGAACCCTTCTGAAATGTTACTGTGACACAACTGCTGTGCTTCAGCAGGGCCGCTGTGGTGTTTCAGATGTAGACAAACCCTTAGAGACTGAAAGCTAAGCAACTGAGAAGGAAGGGGGGTGTTTCTTTCAGACTGTTGAAAACTCTTTGGCTTTGGTGTTTTTTAATAACATGCTATTTAATCTCAATGACCAATCAATGCTTGAGAATAAGGGAAGTCTTTGTTAAAGGAGTAACACCCTCACACCTCAATTCAAGGCGTTAGAGCTCGTATTAAACTTCCCTGAGATTTCTCATAGGTGCTCCAGCAAAAGCAAGGGAGGCCAGAATTCATTCCTTATATTTCTAGGCAAGAAACAAACAAACTGAACAAACTTTATAAAATGTTTTCTGTCTCTTTATGAATAAAAATAAAGAAGCAACACTAGCAACATTTTTAAATAGTTTGCAGGTTACCTGTAAGTACATAAGCACCTTCTGCCTGATTCAGTCACTAATGCCAAGATCTAGTGTGTTGACAACACAAGCCATTATCATAGAAGCAACTGTGTTGGCACAAATTGAAATATGACTTAATAGAAAAAAGTTGTGGTTGAGAAGCAGGCTAACTAGAAAGGGGAGAGCTTCTGTTTACTGGTGATTGGCAATGACAGGAAAGGAAATGATGGGAGAGTGACAGTTTCCTAGGGATTTCTTAAATTACATTATTGTACATTGAAAAATGCTGCATGAGTTGGACAGTGATTCTTTAAATCATACAATATTGTATCAAAGTCATGTGACAATTCCAATCTCAAATAAACCTGTGGACCCAAATTCCAGGCTGTGCCTTAAGGCCTGATCCTGAAAATGATAACACACACAAGTAGGCCCATCTAATGCAGGCACAGTCATGCATGAATTAAGCATTCACAGGATCAAGATCTTATTGTGTACTCCATGAATCCCTTTGACAGGATGTAAGTCAGCCTGAAATGTGGCCTATGATCTCTAAAGCAGAGTTAAAAATGAAACAAAGCCTAATAAATCTGAACCATATTTCATGTCTGAGTCATTGAAATTCTGTTCAGTAAACACTTGTATACAAAATGGAAGTTTATTTTCCGCAACTCAAGCTGTTTTAGTAGGTTGTTTCCCCTGCTTCGTGAACCTTCAGAATGTTAAGAAAATGCACCAGAAACAAACAAGGACTTTCTTTTATAAGTAAATATTTACAGCAGCCAACTTGGATACTTTAGATTGGGGCAGATTTACCTAAAACAGACACCAAATGCACAAGCTATGGGGGCTTGATCCTGCTCCCACTGATACCATTGACATGACTGATACCTCCGCTCAAAGTAGAAATGGCACTTCCTGAAATAACAGCAGCACCTCATAATATGTGTTTGGAGTCCAAAGCAAAACTAGACAGCTCTTTGATGAAATTGGGTAAGGCAATTTGTGCTGGATAATTCAAAACTTTGTACATGTTCCTTCACACATCGAAACAAATCTGTTTTTCTTTATTTGGTGTCCCTGGCTGTATCCACGATAGAAATTCCCTATTTTGTTTGGCTTAGATGTGGATGGTAACTTCCTTTTGGACCAAAAAATTCAGCCCTGAAATGTGAGCTTTGTCACTACCATGGTGAAGACTCTAAATATCTCTGAGGAGCTGATCAACCCTCCTGAGACACAGCCAGTCACCTACAAGGCTCTCTTGGTGGTGTTTGCCACCCTGTGAAAGAGGCCACGACCCAAAGTGCATGAATCCCATGGGATCTGCACAGGTCCCAAGGGATCCACAGGGAGACCAGATCCATCTGTCAGAAGCCCTGTGTACTCTCACCAGCGACCAGCCATACTCTCTTCCACCTTCTGGCCAATGGGTTGTAATGGAGCTGTTCTGTCAGTTCTTCTCTAGCCAGTGGCTGCTCCCAGGACTCTCCTTTAAAGCGATAACTCTACATTTCCAGGGTTATGTCTGCTGGCCCAGTGGGAGGAGTGTGTGTGTTTGCACCTCTCACAGTCCAAAGGCCTCTGGCCTAACATGGCGTCTGTATGGCCAATTGCCGGTCATCTAAAGGTCACACTGGTACTGTGTGCAGCACCGTAGTGCAGTGTGCAACCTTAGAGGGCCGTGTGCAGGTTCCTGCTCTTTTTACCTGGTCACCTAGGGGTTAGGCTAGGGTCGTGTGCAGTCTCCTGCTCTTCTGCCTAGCAACCCAGGGGTCAGGTTAGTGCTGTGTGCATAACACCAGCGTGCCTTGTGCAAAGGGGCCCAATCTGACCAATCGTAATGCAGTTCAAAGGGTCGGATTAGGGTTGTGTGCAAAACTATGCTAGTGTGCTGAGTGCAGCTTCAAGTAGCTTCTCGTGTGCCGTGTGCAAAATCTGCCCACGTAGGTTGCAACAGCTCGGAACCTGGAGGTGGGGGAGGTAGGGATCAATCAAATTGTGCCAGGTGTGAAACAGTCCCTGGAATAAAACCATGCCTCGCGCCAGGATCTGTAGTAGTATCCGCGAACTGACTGAAGGACCTGATCAACCCTTCAGCCAGGGGTCTCCTCCGGATATAGCCGGCTCGTGTCGTGTTGTTTGTTATTTTCGCAATGGTATTTTCCACGGATTGCTTATTTTTTCAACGGTATTTTTCACGTGTTGTTTATTTATTCTATGGTATTTTTCCACGGATTCGGTATGCTTCTGGTGTCTGTACTGCTGGTCAGCTGTGCCTGGAATACGGTATTTGCTCACTAACTGTCTGTGCTTTGCCTAACCTTTCCTCTCCTCCTTCCCCTTTTCTTTTATTTGGTATACAACTGCATATGCTGCCGCCTGCTGTAAAGCTATGTATATATGGTATCTAAGGATTGAGTTATTATAAGAACTGCTATTGAAGTTAATTTGGTATATATATTTGGTTAAGTGTGCACACAAATCATTTAATTTGGTTTATTTGTTTACCTTTTACAAAAGTAATTGTTTTTGAAGTATTTGGTTATGTGTTAATGCATGTAAATAGCTTGTTTTAGATTGTGTACAGGTTTCTTATGCTAATAGCACTGTTAGTTGGTGAAAGTGCTCCTCCCCAGCCCAAGTTGTGATTTTCTCCCTGTTAATAAATGGCCACGTGGTGTTTTGAAGTTTCCAGCCTGTCTGGACTTGGTTTTTTCCTCACTCGATTAAAAACTTCACTGAACCCGCATTCGGGTATGGACAGCACCCAGCCCAGTTCTCCACTGGCTCCCAGTGCAACTCCGCATAGGGAGAACCCAGCACAAGGTTTTCAGGGAAAGAATGGGAACACTACTGCAGTGCCAGCTGACCTTCCCTGTCCCACATTTTCTATGCAGGAGAGGAGACTTGTGCCCAGAGTCCTCTTCATATGCAGATAAAGGAAGAATGATTACAACGGGTTGGCAACCTTTCAGAAGTGCTGTGCCGAGTCTTCATTTATTCACTCTGATTTAAGGTTTCACATGCCAGTAATACATTTTAACATTTTTAGAAGGTCTCTTTCTATAAGTCTATAATATATAACTAAACTATTGTTGTATGTAAAATAAATAAGGTTTTTAAAATGTTTAAGAAGCTTCATTTAAAATTAAATTAAAATGCAGAGCCCGCAGACCAGGACCCAGGCAGTGTGAGTGCCACTCAAAATCAGCTCGCATGCCGCAGGTTGCCTACCCCTGGATTAGAACCTGAGTCACTATTTCACCTTTTCTCCATTTCTTATTTCCCTTGCTAAATATATTTTGGATTGACAGAGAAGAGAAAACCTCAGAATTCTGACTGAGCTGAAGTTAAAAAATAGGTCCTGATGTAAGACTGCTGGTGATAAAGAGCATTGATCTGGGTTTGACAGGTCCAGAGAGAAAGAGCTAGTTTGCACAGCCAAAGGAGGCATATTTGTAAGCCTGGTGGAGTGCCATTATCTGAGAAACCCTCCTCTCTTATGATAGCCTCAACTCTCCACTGCCTACATTTTAGAGTAGCATAGTTTTATGAATAGGGCACTTGATGGGGATGCATGAGACATGACTTCTCTTCAGCACTGCCACTGACTTGCTGTGACCATAGGCAAGTTACTTCACCTCTTGGTGCTTCTGTTTCTCTTCCCACTTTTGTCTGTCCTGCCTATGTAGACTGCAAGCTTGTTGAAGCTGGCACTCTCTCTCACTAGGTCTGTACAATTCCCACTCTCAGTTGGGACTGCAATGTACAACTGTAAAAACTAATTTTTCTCTGTCTGGTATATCCTCATGAATTCAAGAGCATTTCTAGCACCCAGAAAGATTCTGGGACCTCAGATTAAATTTAGAAAGCTATTACACTGTGCTATCTACATACAACAATAATAAAGAAAATGCCAAGGCCCACCTAAATACCCTAAAGCCATTGAGGCTTATGGTCTTCTGGAGGCCTTGTTGCTCCGTTCTGCTGCTCCTCATTGCTTTCTATAGATATAACATCTATTTATCTCTGCTTTTTGCTTGGTGTGGATAAATCTAGTCTCTAAACAAAACAAACAAAGCCTTAAGATGTAGAGACAAGGCAGACTCCTCAACCCTCTATAATAAGGAACAGAACCCCAAACTTCTTCAGACCTTTACTTTCCAGCTTCTCTCATCATTCAGGGTGCTCAGACATTTTGACTATTGCTTCTGAAGCACAGTATCACTGCCAGCAGAAAGGACTGGAATCTAGAAAGGTTCTAATCTTGTTGAGAGATTAGAACTCACTGGGTGACCTTGGACAAGTCACCTGACCTTTCTTGCGCACACTCAATACACTTCAAAATCTGGGTATAAGAAGGATGGAAACCATTTGTTGCAACTGCTCGGTGCTAGACTGTGTAAACTACATCTCTGCCAGCCATTCCCTGGGAATACCTGCACTAGGAATGCTTATTCACTGGAGTTAATGCCACTTCCATGTGCATTTTCATTTCACTTCTGCTCTTTCCCGTTTCTGATCCTCTTTGTTTAGCATTTGTGCATAACATCAAAAGTGAACATGCTGCATATCTCCTTTTAGTTCATATTCTCTCTCTTTTCCCCCCAACCTCTATTCCTATTAGTACCTTATCTGACAAATAAATACTAAACAAACAAACGTAATTGCTATACAAGACTTTTCCTCCTGAAGTTGGTCCAATGCCTCTGCTCAGTGTAGCTTACTGTCTCGCTGTGCTTCCTAACACATAGGTTCCTCTCAAAATATACATGAAAATTACATTTTATTCAGCTAGTTTGTTTTACCATTCCCACTTGGATATGAATCTCCATACTTCTGAGAAATTATCCTAAACACTGTACACTTCAACTCAGCTCACAGATGAAAGACCAGAAGCAGGATATTGTCATGTAGACAGGGACATATTTCTTTCTATGGGGTTTTTTGTGTGCTTTTTTTTTTGGTTGGTTAATTAAAAAATAAAGCTATAAAATAGGTTTCAAAGATGTTTCCGTTACCTATTAATAATAAGGACCTACATTTTAAACAGAATGACAAATTAATTTCTTTTTTATTGTGAGCATCTAGACCAGGGGTAGGCAACCTATGGCATGCGTGCCGAAGGCAGCACGTGAGCTGATTTTCAGTGGCACTCACACTGCCCGGGTCCTGGCCACCGGTCCAGGGGGCGCTGCATTTTAATTCAATTTTAAATGAAACTTATTAAACATTTTATGAACTTTATATACTTTACATACAACAATAGTTTAGTTATATATTATAGACTTACAGAAAGAGACCTAAAAACGTTAAAATGTATTACTGGCACGTGAAAACTTATATTAGAGTGAATAAATGAAGACTCGGCACAGCACTTCTGAAAGATTGCCGATGTCTGATCTACACTCTGTATTGCACATTATTGGAATGAGTGACCCCTTGTCCTGTGGAGCTGTAGTATAGTAAACTATAGACTGCTCTTGTAGTGGAGAAGCTTTCACACCAAGATGTACACAAAAGAAGCACCAAAAAGAGGATAGGTATTTACAAATTTGGTTACCCTTTCTAGCAGAAGAGAGCTTCCCACCTGGCAAGCCAGAATTTTTAGCTAGATTCTTTGAATATTACCTGATCTTGAATAAGTAATGTATGATGTAGTGTGTTAAAACTTTATTGTAGCTTTGCCTTACAATTTTTTTTAAAAAGCTGCATAATAGCTTTCAGAGATGCACTGGTTACCTGTGAGTAATGATACCTAGCACTTTTCATCAACAGATCTCAAAGAACTTTACAAAAGAAGTCATTATCCCCATTTTGCAGATGGGGAAACTGAGGTACAGGGAGGGAAGTGACTTGCCCAAGGTCACCCAGGAGGTCACTAGTCAAGTTGGAAATAGAACCTAGGTCTCCTAAGTCCCAGTCCTGTGCTCTGCCCTCTAGGCAATATTGTATCTAAGGTCTAGATTCATTGTATACATCTTTGTTCTTAAAGGTTGAAGGTTAGCTTTTTGCTGAGGCTGTTTCTGCTTCTGGCTTTTGGTAGACAAACACACATCAGCTAACTTGCTTTTTGAATAATTAAAGGAACATGGTAAGTAGTTTGCTGGAAAAAAGCAGGCTTACCTAAGAAGTGTTATAATATAGTGCAGATGGAAGCTTTGGATTCCAAATACCACTTCCTTCCCCCTGCACGGTGCACTTTTAACACACTTGTCACTGCAAAACTAAAAAATAAAGCATAAATGTTTACTCTAAAAGCTGGAATGAAAAGTTCTCCAACTCTGCCATGGCAGCTAAATAACAAAAACACTCCAAGAACCACAATAAAGTACCATAAAACTTTGTGTTGCTCAGCAGGTTGTTGCTATGTATTGATATAACTGTGCAATACTACATGCTGTGACAAAGTTCCTCCTCTACCTTGGTGGGTCCTGTGCTTATTGGCAGATTTGCTCACCTCAGTGATCTTCCCCACAGTCTGGATCAACTCCTCCTGTGTCTGATCAGGAGTTGGGAGGTTTTGGGGACCCAGGCCCGCCCTCTACTCCAGGTTCCAGCCAGGGCCCTTGGATTGCAGCTGTCTATAGTGCGTGGTCCGGAGGCGTTCGGGCAACTTCCCATGGCTCCTCCAAACTTCTTATCCTCACCAACAGGAACCTTCCTCTGGTGTTCTGATAACACTGTGGGCAGCACAGCCCTCATCTCAGCTCCTTGTTGCCTCTTGCTCCAGCTCCTCACACACACTTCCTCTCCTCTAGCTCCTCTCCCCTGAACTAGGAGTGAGTCCTTTTAACCCAGGTGCCCTGATTAGCCTCCTTGAAAATTGGCCTGCAGGTTTTTCTAATCAGCCTGTCGGCTTTAAATTGGTTCTAGGCAGGTTCCTGATTAACTCCAGTGCAGCCCTGCTCTAGTCACTCGGGGGCTGTCAGTGACTAGTAATATTGCCTCTACCAGACTCCTGTACCACACCTGGCCTGGGTCTTGTCACATATACCTCCCCATGCTCAAACACAAGGGGTGGGCAGTTGGGGTGCCCAGACAGTGGAAAACGTGAACAAGCCATCGCAATTACCATGGGCTCCCTGCTGTGTTGCCACATGGCTAGGAAAGGTTGGAGGGATAAGAAACCACCTGGTCACCCTTGTGTCTTCTCCTTGTTCCGCTGCATGCCATTGAGGGGAATGGCTACACACAAGGACAAATCTGCGCCTGAGCAAGTAGTAGTGCAATGCTCCATGCAATGGCCCATTTTACGGGCGAGACACTCTCTCTCTCCACCACTGCATATTTATTCCCTCAGAAGAGTTTCCTACTGAGGTAGAGAATTGGGTGTTCCTCCTCCCCGACCATCTGTGATAGGACGGCTCGATGCATTCTGTCTGCAGGATAATCCTTGGTGAAATCAGGGGCTATCAGTACAGGGTTACTGCAAGAGGGGCAAGCCCTTAGGTCTGTGAATGCTTCCTCTCTGCCAGACCAATCTAACCAGAATCAGAGTCCACGGCCTTTCACTAGGTTCTGTCCAGGGGGCTTGCCCTTGTGCAAAGTGGGGGATAAATCGTCATAATATCCCACTACTCTAGAATGCCCGGAAATTGTTTTCTTGTGACGCGGTTGGGGTCCATTTGGATGGTCTCACAACTTGTCACGTTTGGGTTTTACCAGACCTTTTCCCACAATGTAGCCAAGATATTGGCCTCTGTAAACCCTACCGGCGCACTTGCAGGGTTTGCTGGTAAGGCCAGCTCACCTGAAGGTATCAAAGGACTGCCTCCACCTTCGCTAAGGTGGGTTTCAGTCCTGGGGTATGAATGACCACAATCGTCCAAGCAGGCAGCAGCCATAAGTTATGCGGGTGTAATAGCTTGTCCATGAGGCTCCGAAGTAGCTGGGTCCATGTAGTCCAAAAGGGAGGACAGTATATGAAAAAAGACCCTCTGGTGTAGAGACGCAGTCTTTTCTTTTGCATCTTCCGCAAAGGGGAATCATACGCAAGTACCCCTTTGTCAAGTCTAGGGTAGTCAAGTACCAGGGCATTCCAGAAAGGTCCACTAGCTCATCTAATGCGAGGATATGGGGTACACATAATGAACTGGGATACTTCATTAGTCGCCGAATCGTATGCAAACCTTGGGGTGAGTGAGCTTTGGAGCACAGACCAGCTATGATGGTGTGCCACGGCCAAGGGGAATAGAAAACCATGTGAGGAACGATGTGAGATATAATGTTAGACGAGGTATTCCGGCAGCATCACCTGGACTATTATGTACTTCCTGCACCATGTTACAATGCCGCTAGTCCAATTGACTCGCGTGACGCTGAGTACCGGGCCTACACCTGTAATTAAGTCACCACTAGGCCAGTTGGTGCGATCACGAGCGGTGATCCACGGTCGACTAAGGTGACAGTGAGTTCGACCTGGTTTTTGTTGAGAACACATCTTGGATAGCGAAACATAAGGTGAGGGCAGTAAGGGTGTCCCAGTCCTTCGTCCCGACTTACCACCTTCCTTATCAGTAGCCTTGAGGTTCGATAAACCTTTCTACCACCACAGTCTGCGGTATGTATTTGAAGTTCTCAGGGGTATGTATATGGAGCAGCGTAACAGAGGTCCTTTCATTTAGCTTTGACATAAATGGGGTTCCTTGGGTCCTGTTAATATCTCCTTTGGTGGTGGGGGGGCCTCTACCGGGCAAAAAGATCCCCACCAGCTCTTTGCTATTCGTTTTATAGATGTTCCGCAGGGGGAAGCGCTCCTGGTAGCGGTAGGCATAGGTCCAAAACAACAAAATATAAGTTATTTGGTGCCCCAAGCTGTCTTCTCCGGGGTTCACTAGGTCCATGGCTATCGCTAAAGGGGACTCATATGGGAAAGGGTACTAAAGTGCCTCAGATGGGGAATGGGGACTGGCAGGCTGACACTCTGGGCAGGATGCAAGTACTCCGCCGTTCTTCATGTACTGCGGGCCAGAAGAACTGTCGTAGGACTCATGTCTATGTGTTCTCTCATACCCCCAAGTACCCCAAGAAGATGACTATGCGCAGACTTAAATACCAGCATTCTGGTATTTTTAGAGGTAACTAAGATCTGCTGTACCTTCTGCCCCTCCTACTGATGCAGACTCGGTACAAGAGATTCTTCCTTCATTATGAAGTAGGTCCTGGTCCCTGTGTTCTCCCTTCCACGAGAACCCCATCTATTTCAGGTCACCTCTTTCTAATGTTGTTGTACCTTGGGTCTTCAGCTATCCTGTCAAAATTCTCTTCCCCGGGGCTAATCTGGCCCAAGATATAGGGGCCCAGTCTCTGTTGCCTCTACGGTGCAGAAGCGTAGGTAGGGTCAGGACTCAGGAGGCTTTATCCTTCCTGGTGGCCCTCTTTCAGCTGCTCGGGTCCCCTACCTAACAAGAGCGAACCTCTGGATTGGCCATATTCGGGTTCCCAAGGCTTAGCTGCCTCTTTTCCCTTTTTTGACCTTTCTACGCATGTCCTGGGAATTGGAATAAATCGCGGGATATTTCAGTAAGAACGACTGGGGATTGACATCTACTGTGATGTCTCACTAAACTTTCAGGATTCCCTCTCTTCCTCGCAATCCCCTATCAGGAGTAGGTCTCCAAACCAGTGGAAGGGCCCTCCTATAGAGCCCGGGCTATGGTGAATTTATAGAGGAACTGCAACTGCCCTTGCTTACCGTAGAGTGTCCCCGAATGACAATTTTTTACGGGATCGGTGGGCGAACAAAGCACTTAGTTCCCATGGCGCAGATTATTTCCCCGTAATCTTAGCCCGCAGCAGCTGATATCTCAGCAAACTTCCTCTGAGACAAGCGTGGATGCACTCCCCGAATCAACCAGTGGCTGTGGTCTCTACCGCACATTTTACTTGTATAGTCTGGTGTACGATATGTGGGGTTAGTGAGACACCCCAAGGTGATGGGAGCATGGAGTCTGCCCGTTCCAGGTTACACTGCATAGGCTCCTCAGCATTGGGACACTGTGCAGCTATATGTCCCCCCTCCCCGCAGACATAACATCTGTATGTGGCCTTAGGCATTCCTCGGTCTCTTGGTTTGGGCAGTCTAACCGCTCGATCCTCTTCTCTCTCAGTGCTCTGACTCTTTGTGGCTTCTGGTGAGCCTTCAGCCCCTCTCTTTTTCCACCTGGGCTCTCCTGGTGGCCCCGGTCACTTGAGCTTTAGGGATTAGTGCTGCTAGTTTAACCCGGGGTGCCTCTTTCTTAACTGGTCGGGTCAACTCCCTCGCTGTCATTCGCCTTTCTACCAGTGCAACAACCTCATCATAGGTGGAGGGTTTGTTCTGGCTTACCCAGGCACGAAGGTCTGGCGGTAGTCCCCTCATGTATCGGTCAATGACCAGAACCTCTAGTATCTCTTCCGGACTCTGGGACTCCGTTAGCAACCACTTTCGTGCGAGATGGATGAGGTCATACAATTGGGACCGCGGGGTTTTATTTTCCTGGTACCTCCACTCGTGATACCGCTGGGCCCGCACTGCAGTTGTTACCCCAGATCTGGCCAGGATCTCTGCTTTCAGCTGGGGGTAGTCTGCTGCAGCCTCTTCAGGCAGATCATAGTAAGCCTTCTAGGCCTCTCCACACAGGAATGGGGAAGGATGCCAGACCACTGATCTCGAGGCCAGGCCTCCCATAGGGCTGTCCTCTCAAAGGCCAGAAGGTATGCCTCTACTTCATTCTCCCGGGTCATTTTCTGCAGCCAATGGCTGGCCCGTATGATCTGCGTCCTCTCATGGCCACGGTTCAGCTCTGTAAGGGTCTTTACCTGGTTCACCAGTTCTCGTAACATAGCTCAGTCTTGAGAAGCCTGGTCCATCAGCAGGTGATAAGTCTCTTGCTGCAGCCGCACTGCCTCCTGTTGGTTAGCTGCCTGGACACGGGTAGCCTCCTGTTGGGCTGCTGTAGCTTGTATCAATGCCCATACTAAGTCATCCATAGTGGTGAAAAAAAAAACCCTCTACCTTTTTTTTTAAATCACCCTCCTTCTTCTGCCGCATTGTGCACACCAGATCCCACCTCTGACACCAGTTGTGACAAAGTTCCTCCTCTACCTTGGTGGGTCCTGCGCTTATTGGCAGATTTGCTCACCTCAGTGATCTTCCCCACAGTCTGGATCAACTCCTCCTGTGTCTGATCAGGAGCTGGGAGGTTTGGGGGGAACCCGGGCCTGCCCTGTACTCCGGGTTCCAGCCCAGGGCCCTGTGAATTGCAGCTGTCTATAGTGCCTCTTGTAACAGCTGCATAAGAGTTACAACTCATGGCCTCCTCCAAACACCTTCTTTATCCTCACCACAGGACCTTCCTCCTGGTGTCTGATAACTCTTGTACTCCGTAGTCCTCCAGCTGCACAGCCTCTCACTCTCAGCTCCTTGTGCCTCTTGCTCCCAGCTCCTCACATGCACTTCCTCTCCTCTAGCTCCTCCCTCCCTGACTGGAGTGAGCTTCTTTTTAAACCCAGGTGCCCTGATTAGCCAGCTGATTAATCAGCTGTATGGTAGCGCAAGCACTGGGGGGAGGGAGGAGAAGCAGGATGTGGCAGGAGGCGGAGTGGAGGTGAGCTGTTGCAGGGTTAGCCTCCACCAACTTTTCCTATGCTCTGGCAGCTCTTTGCTTTTGTTTTTATCTCTGCCACCGTCTCTTGGTTTTTTTATTTTTTTGGTTGCTCTGCCAGCACCTGATATTTCATGTCTGTCATCTGGTCACCCTAGCACCAAGAGGCCCACCCTAAGTTCACCATTCTGCTAGGATTTGTACAAACACAGAGCAAGAGACAGTCCTTAGAGGTGCAACTCGAAAGCAGTGCAAAGCTAAGATTTTTCAAATGGAAAAAAATGTAGGCACAAGTTCTTTGAAAGGGTACAGGCATGTCACTAACATAATGCAGGGACAATATTCTAGCCACTGAGCAGCATTGCACCTAAGCATAAGGCTGAGTTAAACAGCCAAGGAAAATTCTGACTTCTGATATATATATGCAACTCCCATAGAAATCTCATCTGAAAGTAGAATTTGTCCCATAGAGTATTAAAAAAATGTAGCATATGAAGTGAATTTAGGATCTTATCAAAACCCTCTGGACTCAAAGGGAAGGTTCCCACTGAAATTCTGTGAACTCTGGATCAGGCCTTTTATGCAGTAGATGTAAATTTGCTTAGTGACGAAGCCGCTAATACATGATCATTTCCCCTCTGTTCACACAGAGGACTGTTTAATAAACTATGGTCAGAGTTGATTAGACAGCAAAAGCTGCTAAAAAACTACAGAAGCCTGAATTCCTCTTTATTAACTGCTTAGGCCCAGCCCAGGGTGGTTCTGTCAACCTAGCCACCCCTTTGCAGGGAAGTGGAATTACTACAGTGATGGAAGAACCCCTATGTAGGGGACTGCGAAAAACTGTGTCACGGCCTAGCTAGGGTATTTCCGCTTTCTCAGCGGCCTTGTAAAAAGCCCCTGCTTGCTAAGTGGCCGGTCATTGTAGAACACGGCATGCCAGTTATAACTTGCTTTTAACTAGTTAAAACCAGTTTATATGGCCTTAGGCCAAAAGGCAAACATAGCCTGTAAAAAGTCCCTTCTTGCATATGTATAAGTTACTTTGTATTATGTATATATAGCTGTATGCTCCCGGTCCCGCCTTTAAACTCCAACCCAGGCCAAGCTAAGCTTCGGTGCTGGGTTCCCCACCTCTGTAACAGCCACGCCCGAAGTCCCCGTTGCGGGTGTGTCACGTTACCTTCATTAAAGCCAATAACTCACAGTGTGTGTGGGCCTCGTTCTTGCAAAGCACTCAGGGTAGGCCCGTAGCCTCCCACAAATGTTACACCCTACTATTGCTGTAGTAAGTGTTTACACCAGTGGTCCCCAAATTGTGGGGCATGACCTCCTAGCGGGGGCATGGAGGAATGTTCAGGGGGGGCATGGTGGGGCCCAGGCCAGCCCCCCTGGGGGGCAGAGAGGGAGGATCACCCGGCTCTGCTCTGCCCCCAGCTCCGCTCCGGCCCTGCCCACAGCCAAGACTCCGCTCCTGCCCCCTGGTCTCAGTCCCCAGCCATGGCCCCAGTTATGGCCTTGGCTCTCACCCCCCGGCAGTGGTCCCCAGCTCCCCACTCTCAGCCCTGCCTTAGCCCTGGCTGCAGCTCCGGCGTGACCCCAGCCCCGACTGTGGCCTTGCTCCTGGCCACAGACCCTGGGGGTGGGGAGGGGTGATTACATTAGGAGTAAGGGGTAGCGCAACTTAAAAAGTTTGGGGACTACATGTCTACACTGCAGTGCTACAGCTGAAGCTGTGCGGCTCTAGTGCTTCAGTGTGAAGTGCAGACATAGCCTACGTCACCTAGTGCAGTGCATGGAGCCTGCTAGCATTTGGTTATATTTTGCTGACAGAATCTGGACTGGAAAAATGAGCGCTCTGCCATTTCAACCTCAGCCCATGCTCTGCATTTCCCACCTAGCCACTGTGGTGCCTGCAGTGCAACAGCTTGTTTTTCCTGGGTGTGGTGCAGTAATTTTCACAGGTATTTTAGTAGCAGGACTTCTGGTACCTGCCAACCCTTCTAGTCTGTGCTCTAGAGCAGCAGTTCCCACAATTTACTGGTTCACATGCCATCTTCTTAAAAAGTAGATGTCTGAAGTACCGCTGTGGACTTTTCCTTTTATGCATAATTATTTTAGACCTTAATAGGCTTAACTTTAGTATATCCAGATCCTATAGTAAAATAAATGCCTAAGGAAGCCAAGTGTTCGATTAGAACTAAGGCTGGCCAGAAAACAAGAATTCTGTTTTGCGAAAAATTTGGAGGGTTTGACATTTGTTTTCGTTCCAATGCAGAATGAAAACAAGACCTTTCAAAATTATTTGCAACAAAACCAGAGGGGGAGAGAGAGAGAGAGAGAGAGAGAGAGAGCACCTTGGAATAGCCAGTAACCTAATGTGTAGGGTACTCGTCTGGTCTGGAAGTGAATGACTTTACCTGGGCATCAGGCAGCTTCAGCTCCAGGGGTTCTGGCTTCTCAGCAGCTCCGGCCCCTTCTCCCCAAGTAGGGCCCCTGCATGCCTCCAATGCTGGGCAAACTGCACAGCGGATACCACTGCTGGGGGAAGGCTCAGATTGCAGCCAGCTGGCTGCTCTGTTTCTGCAGAGTCCCTACTGCAGGTCCCCTCTAGGAACGAGAAGGTAATTCATTTTCTATGCCCATTCAATATTATTGCCAGTATTAAAAAATTCTTCTAGGAAAGGAAATCTTTCTAGCATATATTTTGTTATTATTTAGAACGTTTTACATCTAACTGTGTTTATTTTAGCCAAATAAAATCCACGTCACGTTGATATTGCTCTTGTGTTGGAGAGGTATATTTTATTCTGGATTGGAGAATATAATTACAACCATTTCAACAGACTACTGTGTGGTGGGAGTCTGCCTTTACAAACCTTGGTTCAAAGGCCCTTTGAAAAGGGAGAGGAGGGGAAGCCATGTAAATTGTGGGGGAAGGATTACACGATTCCTGCCACACAAGCTGAAAAACGTGCCTGCTACATCTTTGAATGGCCCTTCCCTCTTTTGAACTGACATGATACAGTCGGAATGAAACGTGTAATGAACCTTGCATTTCTTCAGCTGAAATGCATGCTCCCCCTTTGTCTGACAATCTTCCATGTCCAATGTAATAAGCAAACCAGCTGCATTGCCATTCTGAAAGGTAGTCGCCCAGGTTTTGCCTGTGGGCAGATATTTACTGCTACATCTGGCTTTGCTTTGCCATATTGTTAATGTCCCTTTTCCCTTCTACATTTGTTTTCTTTTTATTAAATTTCCCGTCTGGATCTTCAGCTCTGTATTTCTAATGTCAACAACTGCTTTTATCACAGATAATAACTTCCTTTTACAAAAAGCCTGTACCATCCTACATGCATTTCAAATTACATTTTATGAACAAACATTAAAGAATAGTATTTGGCAGTGTGTATGATCATATGTATTTATAGTAATCTAATTCTAAGGTACAGGAGCCAAGAACCAAGTTGGTTGCCATTTTCTTAATAATGCATTTACTTGACAATGTAGCTACTTCTCACTGGAGCTTAATTAAGTTCGTATTGTGATACTGTGATGTTTATGAAGTAAATTATGCAGTATGCTTAAGCATCTTGTAAAAACAATTATAAAGATATGAGCCATTCCTTGAGCGCTCCAGAGCTACTATAATCAGAGATCATTAAAAAGGAGAAAATCTGTTGTTTGTCAGTAAACAGCTTGGAGAAAAGGGATGAGGAATGCTGGAGAGAGAAGAAAGATGGTAGAGAGGTTAATATGTAGGACTGGGGAGTCAGATCAGAACAATGTACCCTGCTCCACCACAGACTTTGGGCAAGTCACTTAGACTTCAGTAGATTTCAATGGACATTAGGCACCTAAATAACTTTGAGGCTCTGGATCTTTATCCTCTTTGTGCTTCCATTTCACCATCTGTAAAATGGGGATAAGGCCTATGTGTCAGAGGAACTTTGAGACTTAATTAGTGTGTGCAAAAAGCCTTGAGATCCCCTTTTGGAAGATACTAAGGTGTAAGTGAGAGGTCTTCTTGTTTCTGATGTCTCATAATATCCATTCCTATTGATGTAGGCAGTGTTGGAAACTTGAAGTTTTATCACACAGTTGTACAACATGTTAAAGATCTTTAGCTATAAAACTTCAGAGGCTCATTCAAACAGCACATTTTCAAAGGGCTGCATGACCAGCAATGTTTAAATCTTCGCAGCAAATAACTTATACCTTCTTCAGCAGCTCACATTGCCTCGAATACTCATCAAATCACACTTATTGGTGATGGTTTTGTTTTTTGCAAGCTCTCAGCACACCTGCGAATCATTGGACGCTGTCACTTGAAAATGGCCTGGAATGTAGTGAGGTAGGTACAGACACCTAGAGATACATAGTGGGCTAGGTTGTCGGTCAC
The DNA here is from genome assembly GCF_003597395.2 of Chelonoidis abingdonii. Lineage (NCBI taxonomy): Eukaryota > Metazoa > Chordata > Testudines > Testudinidae > Chelonoidis > Chelonoidis abingdonii. Next base: position 34,211,794 of record NC_133770.1, on the reverse strand, counting down.
ACCAGAGCTTTGCTCATCACAGCTCAACCAGGGGTACAAAGGTGGATCCTGGCCCATGCAGATGCACGTGGTCACCTGGTGAAATTTATTGTGACCTCAGGATTGCCCAAACAACCATTCTAGCAGTTGCAGATTACCAGAGGGCCCCTTTGCCTCTCCACAAGCTATTCTGGGGGTTAGGAGGAGGTCAGAGCCTAGGAAGAGGTAGGAACTGTTATGTTCTACCTTGCCCATCCAGGTAGTGCTAGACACTGTTTATTCCTTATGAATATTTACATGGCAAATATGCTGTAACGGAACGCATCCACCAACATCAGGCATTGTAGTTCATCGCTACGCAACAGGACTGTGTCTTAAACTTTAAGGCCAATTCATGTTATTCTAAGGTATACGATATACAATGTAAGTACAGGCAAACAATGGAAAGTTAGTTTAGCTTCGCTTGTGCAGTTCTGTGTCTGCCAGCTGGTGGTGTATCAGCTGAGTGGAGTGAGTTCATGGATTCCCTCACCCAAGGGCTGGACCAGCTGATCCAAATTCAGCGCTGCTGCTGGAGTTGTATGGGGCAGGAGGAGGGCTGGGAGAATAGACCAGTCTTTCAAACTGTCAGGGAGAGGTATCAATTTAGAGAGAGTTGCAGCTGCAACTAGAGAGGATCAGAGAGTTTTAGAAAATATCAACTGTTTCTCTTTCTGGGATACATATGCTTGGCCTGAGGCCCCATTCCTGAAAAAATTAGACTATTGTGAGACTTACTGCCTGGATGTAAAGTTCAAGTTTTGTCTTGTCATCACAATCAAACAAGAGAGCTCTGCGTGGGTAGGGCTGGGAAGGATGTGGTCAGACCCTTCTCTGTCTCATTTGATTGCCTCTGGCAAGGAATGGTGGGAACACTGTCCCCTTGCTGCATCAAGGAGCATCCCAACCCATGCAACATATACCACTCCTGTTGGAAATACTTGAGTGTGTGAGCTAAAGGGCTGATTTCCACAAGCATGTGGGACGATTGAAGGGGACATAAAAGAGCCATGAACATGGCTGAGCCAAATTCACTGTGAATCTTTCTTGCATATTTGTGGTAAATACAGTGCGTATACTTGCTTGTTTGTTTGTTTGGGTTTTTTGGTTCACCGAGTGAACCAAAAAAAAATCATTTTGAATTGATGCAAAATGAAATTTTTTTGGTTTTCTTGCTGGAAACAAAAAATTGTTTTGACTGGAGGCAATTTTAACTACTTTTTTTAGATTAAAAGCAAAAGAAAGTAGGAAATTCCATTCGCAAACCCGAGGAGGAGATGCCCCCATTATACTACCTCTAGCCTCCTGGCTTCACTCAGCTCTCCTCGGGGGATTTGCTCAGCTCTAAACCAGAGACAATATGACAGAGTTTATGTCTCAGTCTTATTAGTTTAATGTACATTTTAAAGTAATTTAATTCTGTTTCGGTTTGAATTTATTTCAGTCAATTGGCTTCAGTATTGCAGCAAAATTAATAAACCTGACACATCTTAGGCCAGGGCTATCCTAGGGGTGGGTTTGAACTAAGATACGCAACTTCGAAATATCTTAGTTCGAATTACCTGGCCGTCCTCACAGTGGTGAGTCAACCGCCACGGCTCCCCTATCAAGTCCGCTTACTCCTCCTGCCGCGATGGAATACAGGCATTGATTCGGGGATCAATTTATCGCATCTAGATGAGACACAATAAATCAATCCCCGATACATCGAACACTACCCGCTGATCCGGCAGGTAGTATAGACATACCCTTAGATTACAATAGCAAAATGCAGACATGTCCTTTGGTGTTTTTAGAAAACCTACTCCTGTGCATGCTTGCTAGCTAAGTTTCCGATGTATAGTGGCCTATCCCAGAGCAAAGGTAAGCCACATTGCTCCTATGGGGTAGAGAGCTATTTACTGGATAATAGAACCTGAGAACAAACCGTAGAAATCACTTTATTTTTGGTTCTTTTCTGCAATTATTTTTCATATTAGGAGTGAGATAAATTCTGGTTAGTGCAGCCTGCTGGCTCTGCAGGAGCAGCTGCACTCCAGGAAAGATTTATTCCCAGGGATTTTTACCCGTGTCTTTCTCCTGGGATTCTGCCAGGGAAGAGAAGCATGGAAGACTTGCTGGAGGAACTGACTGGGAGATGAGCATCTCAGTACAAATGCCATCCTTCTGTTCTAGCCTGTGCCGTCTCTGGGTACAGCAGATGGTTGTGAGGAGACTGTGCTGCTGTAATTCCCCTTAGCCTCCAATTGGGCTTGTCGCCAGTGTGATCCGCAGGCAGACTTTCACCAGTGTAAATTGAAACAGTTCACCTCCAGCCTTTGAAGCCTGTTTATCATTTTATGGCTGTTTGGGTTTTGATTAATCTCTGTGTTTTGTAAGCTAAATGTATTTTATATGACTGATGGCCTATTTATTCAATGGTTAATGCTAACCAAGTCTCTCTCTCTCTTTCTCACACACACACGCACAAAATAAAATAAAATTTATGAAGAAGTTTCCCCTTATTAGATTTGGATTTTGTGGTGCCTGAGATGCTTCCAGCTTCTGGGCCACAAAATAGTAACATTTCCAAATCCCCATGATAACTTTAAGGCAGCGGGAGCACAGGAGGAGTAATCTGGGAGAAAACATTACTTTGGCCAAGAAACACACAGTTTAAAGGGTGGCTGTACTGTGAGTATAACAAACATTCACATGCACTTGTTGGTTGGCTTGAGAAGGGTAGGAAACCAAACCTTGATTCTTTTAAAAACATGTCTTTGCTTACCTAGAAAAAAATCAATGTCTTATAGGCAGACACTTCCTCGCCCCATTTCCCTGCCCACTTATGATATTACAAAGGATCTTGTTGATTCTGTGGCTGCAATTTAGGGCATAGTAGAATCTGTTTCCCATTGCTTTTGCAGCTCCTCATTGTCAATTCTTCTTCAATACTCACATTTACAGTTTTGAAGATTTTCTGCCACTTTTTAACAGTGAGAGTAATTAGCTATTGGAACAATTTATCAAGAGTCATGGAGGTTTCTCCATCAATAGCCATTTTAAAATCAAGACTGGATGTTTTTTCTGAAAGATTTGCTGTAGGAATCATTTTGGAGAAATTCTATGGCCTGTTTTACACAAGTCAGACGAGATGATCAACATGGGTTCCTTCTGGCCTTTTAATCTGTGAATTAAAGATCACTCTTGCCATGCAAAAGCCTTCAACCTAGCAAAACCAAATGTTACACATAGTGATGGGAAAACTCAAAAAGGTTTAGAGTTTGACTCATATGAGCAGCCAAGAGTACGGGGTTCTAAATCTGGAATGTTCAAGGCTGTGGAGCCAGCCGGGTCCTGTCTCTTCTCATAATTCCCTCCCCCAACGGGCCCTGAGACTGACTATCGCCTAACAGTCATCTCTCTAGGTAAGGGTTTGTACTGTGCCCAGCATCACAGTATTTAGGCACTTACAACTGGTGGAATCTTCCCAGGGAGAGCAGAACTCAGGGCCAGCTACTACCTAGCCAGCACTCCCCTCCCCTCTAGCTCAGATAATCTTTGGTGGAAGGTAGGAATAAATGTCCCTCCACGCCTCAGCACGCCACAGCAGTGCTATTCCTAACTTGATTGCTTGACTCATTATAGGACCTTGGGCAAGTTGTTCAGTCTCCATGGTCTGCAAAAGGGGGTTAACGGCATCTCACAGGAGTGTGAGACTTACCTAGTGTCTACAAAAACTCAACTGGGAGGTGCTATAGAAGTGCATAGTATTCTGATGTTTGAAACTACGCATTCATATTACACAGACATTGATGTAATTCTGAATTAGAGACTACTTTCAAGGACCATTTGGGTGCTTATTAAAATCCAATTCTGCAGAGCCGGGAGGGTGGAAACCAAGTTTACTTACTGGGTCCGGCTCCAGGTTTTCTACTGCCCCAAGTGGCGGGGAAAAAAAATCAGAATGGCGGCACTTTGGCGGCAGCTCAATCGCGCCGCTCCATTCTTCGGTGGCAGTTCGGTGGCGGATCCTTCATTCCTTCCCTATCTCTTCAGCAGCACTTCGGTGGCTGCTAAAAGAGGAAGAAAGGGACTGAGGGACCTGCCGCCGAATTCCTGCCAAAGACCCGGCCGTGCCACCCCAATAGTGGACGGAGTGCCACCCCTTTATATTGGCCGCCCCAAGCACCTGCTTCTTTAGCTGGTGCCTGGAGCCAGCCCTCTTGACTGCTTATTGCCAGGTGTGACTGCTATTCCCAGACTGCTGCTAGGACAAGTAGCTATCATTCTTCACATTAGGGGTGAATAATTAAAAAGCTAGTGGTGAGTTGGAGCAATAGAAAGTGCTGAATTTGGGATTTTTCTACTACTTCCTGAGTGGACTGAAGGATAAGGGTGTGGGTTAAACTTGCCTTCCTGCTTTAATGAAAAATGCATGAGGGAGGCCAAAATACGAAGAGCTATGTAAATAAAAGGCAAATAGATAAGATTGGGTTTCCTATGATCTCTCCAGAGCCACATTGTCTCATCTTCATCATTTAATTACAGATGCAAAACTGAATGAGCTGCCAAAGTAAACTGTTCTGAAACTGAAAAAAAAAAAATTCTGGGCATATAACAACTTTCTGATAAGGATTTGCATTTATCTATGTGAAGAAATGTGAAGCTATTTACTGACAGCACTTTGTATCTTTTGTAAACCACATGCACTACGTTTTGGACTTGCTTCTTGAGCTCTAGGGCTCCTTTCGGTATTTTTTTTATTTGACAGGAGATTTTTATTAGCAGTAATAAAGTTGTTATATTTCATATCACTTGGAAAGTCAACCAAAGTGTCCAAACTGTCTTTGACAGGTTTCAGAGTAGCAGCTGTGTTAGTCTGTATCCGCAAAAAGAGCAGAAGTACTTGTGGCACCTTAGAGACTAACAAATTTATTTCAGCATGAGTCTGTGTGTTCCATTCTATGCATCCGAAGAAGCGAGCTGTAGCTCACGAAAGCTCATGCTGAAATAAATTTGTTAGTCTCTAAGGTGCCACAAGTACTCCTGTTCTTTTTGCAAACTGTCTTTGTTACAGTTTGCAAACATTACAGTAAGCAATATACTTAACCTCTGTCCAAATGAAACTGCATTCATGATCTTACAAGGAAAGTTTTGTTTTGTTTGTTTTGTTTTTAAACTCAAGAGAAGTAATACAAATTGGGTGGGGGGGAGAGTGTGAGTTTTTTTTCTGATTAGTTCAATAACCCAGTTTTATAGATTCTTCGGGAGATTATTTTTTTTTCTCCGTACAGTGATTATTTAAGCAACAATTTTTATTCCTTCCAAATATATATGAATCAGTAAGTTCCTCTGATATATTTATTGGCAGCTGGAAACAGCTAATTGCAAATATATTGGAGAAGAAAGGAATAAAGTTAAATCTACTATAAAACTAGGATTTTTTTATTTTGTAATTTAAATCTTTTATACAACTTCAGAGACTGGTGTATAAAGGAGTTGGTTGTGATGATTTAATTGTTTATCTTTACTTTGCTGTTAGCGAATTCTTTCTGGTATCGTGCTTTGTGAGTGGTTGGAAGAAAAGTCATTAGTATTAGTCAGACATTAACCTTGTGACCTCATTGTTTGTATACCTACTGTAATTTTGTTCTGCTTGTATTTCTGAGGTTAGTAAAAGCAAACTTGTTTGCACAGTCCCTGGATGTCAGTGGGTAAACTGAAATGTTTGTCAAGATTACTGATACCACATCCCTTGAAAACCAATGCTTCAAAGGAAAAGCAACTGCTCAGATTAACTGAGATGGTACCTTTCTAAAGTGTGTGTGTACGTATGGATAGAGAGAGTTGTGCATAAATATGGTTGTGGATGTGTGCATTATTGTAGTGTCCAGGGCCCTCTATCAGGATCAGAGCCCGATTGTGCTGCTAGAATATTTTTATATAAACAAGGAAGCTTATACAAGAGAAATATACTCACAAGAATACTATAATAAAATATAGTGATGTAAATCTGCAAACATGAGGTAGTAACAAAGATATACTTACCTTAAATATTGTTATGTCCATAATCTAAATATATATTTTTAAGGAAATATAGATATTTTAAAGATACTGTAGCACAATGGGATCCTAAGTTTGATTGGGCACTTTGGCCATAAGGTGACCAGATAGCAAGTGTAAAAAATTGGGACACTTTTTTTGAGGGGGAAAGGGTATAGTTGTGTATATAAGACCTAATATTAGGATGGTCACCCTATCTGACTACTATATTTGCTACTAACAATAATTTTTTTATATTTTCACAAATTGCCATGAATTAAATAATTGATCTGAAGATCAATGTGCATCATCTGTTGTATCGACCAGGCAAAGCACTAACAAACTTCAACAGGAGTTTATTTTTAAAGTGGAAACCTCTTTACCAAGCTGCTGTTGCACCCTCTGTAACTCTCACTCTGCCTCCTCAAATCCTCCCCCATCCTTTCCTGTTTCCTGTCCTTTCAGACTCCCAACAGCCAGTGCTCCCACTTCTAATAATTACAAGCAACATCTAAACACCACACCTGTGCAAATAGAGACACACCTGAGACACATGGTGATACTGTCCATGTGAGAAATCATCAGGCACTATCTCACTTGGACTCTGCTCACCACTCCATGTCCCCAGCCATTAACTGTAACACCCGAGATCTCTGAGCAGTTTCGAACACTTTTTAAAAACTTGCCAGAGAAATGTTTCCTCCTTTCCCCCCAAATTCGGATTTTTCTCTAATTTAATTTGGTTTGGAAACAAACCAAACAGCACCCAGGGAGCCACTGGATTTAAAGGAATGATTGCCCTGTCAGTGATGGAGGCACATGCTCTCTGGCTACAGCCAGAGTTCTTTTAACCCTGCAGCTCAGCAAAACACTTCTAAAGAGCAATGTTTTCGCCTTTGGAATAAAGAAGAAAGCAGCAAATGCCAGCTATTTTCTGGAAAAGTCCTAGGAGGGAATATTTCCAGATATCCCTGAAGAAATCTTCAAACCCCTTCCCATACTGTTCAGATTGCACACATTGAATACAGTGTGATACTATCAGTACATCATTGTTGGGGGGCTGGGGGAAGGAGCAAAGGATAAACATTTCCAGCCAAGTGCATTTTAATCAGCTTGTTTTTCTAATGGTGCAGCTTGCTTCCTTGGTTATGTTTATAAAAAGCATTTTTTATTTACATGAGAAAACAACTTAAAGAATTTCCTCATTTTTCCTTATCCCTCCCATTCTGCAAGAACACACACTCCTTGGTAAAAGCCCCGTGTTAAACTATTGGCAGGACTTCACTGCCAATATCATATGTCTTAGATGAGCAATCACATACCATGAATGGTAAATATTTAAGTGAACAGTTAGCATATTACTCATAGGATGGCAGTTAGGGCTTGATCCAGCACCCACTGAAGTCAATGGGAATCTTTTCATTGACTTCTATGAACTCTGGATCAGGCTCTGTTTGAGTTATGACTTGAGAATTAGTTTATTGAAAATCAGTTGGTTCTTGAAGAGAAAAAAGAGCTAAACTTGTCAGATAATTAACTTTTACTATTAAATGCAAGAAATGGTCTCTCCATGTGGTCTATCTAAGCCAACAATATATTTTTGTTTATATTTCCATGATGGGATTTATAGCTTAGTTTTTTAAATCCACACTTAGATGGTTGCCATAGATAGAAAATCAGCTTGGAGGATCACAAATAAAGATGCTGGAAGGTTCGGGCAAAGAGAACATTTGGGAACAAAAAGAACCAACACTTCTAATTCCAAACAATATATAATGGCTCAGTTGTTTGTCAGGGAAAGGGTGAGATTTTTAGAGGAAGAATGGGCCAAGGGTTAGATCTGTTAGCCTAGATGGTGGAAGGCCTGGCTTCAGCTCCTGCTCTACCACAGATATCCTGCGTGATCTTAGGCAAGTCACTTAGGCCCAGATTTGTAAAGGTGTTTAGGCATTGCTGCATTCAACATTGCAAGTGCTTTCATAGGTGGCGGGTATAATAGGCCAGGACAGGCAATGCCCACCGTCAGAGCCTGGACCATGGTGGCCCCGGCTCTTCCTCTCCCTTCTTTGCCCCTTCTGCCCTCACTGCCTACTGCTGCGTGGCTGAGACCCTCCTCTAATCCACTCCACCCCCTGTCCCCCATGAGGCCCTCCCTGCCTGCAACTCACGGTATCCCTGGATGTGACAGGGGTTTCATGAGGAAAGGAGGGTGGAGGAGAGGAAGGATGTGAGGAGCAGTGGGCAGTCAGGGTCTTGTGGGGGAAGGGAGTGGAGGAGAGAAGGGACATAGTGAGTGGTGTGGGGGGGCAAGAGGGGAAAGGGCTGAGCAGGAGCAGGGGCGGGGTCTGGGATGGAGCGGGATGGGGGTGGAGTATGTGGGGCCACAGCTGGAAAAGGTGGTGCTGAGGGCGGAAGAGGCGGGACAGGGAGTTAGCCTCCCCCAGGGGAAGCTTCACCCACTGTCCACAAGTGTTTTGAACAAGATTGAACCAAACAACCAAAGAAGCAGTAAAGCATACACAGGTGGTACCTCAGTTGGAGCTCCAGTGAGAGTGGCTCCGTCAGCAAGTTCTAGTCAGACTTGTCTCTCACAAAACCTGTGTCCAAGTGCAGTGCAAGGCTTGTGTCTTCACTCCACCCTAAAATCCTTTGTAAGAACTGCTTGGCTGTGGCTCAGGAGATATGAGTCACACTCACACATAGTGGAGACACTGTTGGTACCTCTGATTTAGGCACAGATTAACTGTTTTAAGCCTATTATGTTCAAAAGGTTCTGCTTTTGAGACAGTAGCTGAGCCACCGTTGTAATGGTGATTGCTTAATACTCCACTCAAGATCCCTAAGCACTGAGTTAAGCCCAATCTGAGAGCACATTAAATAGGACCTATTAAGTAAAGGTTTCCTGTTCATGTTGCTATCATTTGAGTTGTAATACTTTGTTCAGAGGTGGTGCCCTCAGCCAAGACTTTCTGTGATGCAAGGTTACCAGCTGACATTGTTCCACATCCAATGCATTGTTGTGTGAAAGGGCCCTGCTAATTTTATCCTTGCCTACAGAAGTGTACAGGGTGGAATAATGCGGCAAGCTTGAAGGCCCAGTCAGGCTCTCAGAATATTGGGAACTAGACAAAACCAACTCTGTGGTAATCAGAATGGCAATGTATGTGGGCCTGGTCCATGGTTGTCCTGGGACTCATTTTGGCTAATACAGTTTCCCAGCCCCACACTGTCCCTCCCAGAATGCTCATGTCACAAAAGACTTTCTGAAGCCCTTGCACCAGTCCTGCCTCAGGGAGAGTCTGAGGGTATGTGGCCAGAACAGTCCTGCGTTGTGGCTGCGTCAAGGCCTATGGGCAGCTGAGTGCAAGACAAGGCAGCCCTCAGGACTGCACTGACCTGCCCCCCCAACTGGACCTGCCCTTGCAGGATGAATCCTGGCCTTTGAAGACGTAATGCTCCAGTGATGACATGTGTGTTGTATGTCAAGCTATGAAGCTTTTCTGGTATGTAAAACTATTTTGTTGTTGTACAGGACTGCTCTAAACTTCAGGATTCAAACCTTGAGAAGGGGAAGAGACTTGGTGGGGCAGGAATGGGGACGTTGTCGCTCCACCAGCTTATATGTGGCTACTGTTTGTAACTAGCCTAAAACTAGTGCACAGCTGCATAACCCTGACAACTTGGTTATGGTGGATCCTGAAATTTGTGCCTTTTTGAGACAAACATGACTCCATTGTATGAATATTACCTGTTATGCTGTTACTCAAGGAAACAGCTCGATAACCTCTAAATGTATTGCAGCCTATTAGTTCTAAAACATGTTCCTTTTCTTTTTCTTGTAATCCCCGTGTTTCAGATGCAAAATGATATAAGATTTTGGATATATGACTTTTACAAAAAATCTCATTAGGTCCTAGAAACTTATTTTATATTGAAACAGAAGCTGATACAAGCAAAAGGAAACTAACATGGAGCTTAGAAAATTTGTTAGCTTTGGCTACAAAATATTGTAAATTGTTTTGGAGCAACGGTTATTTTTGTGTGCCAGTTCCAAGTTACAGGAAAAGGAGATAATGTGTGTTACTTTTGCAAAGTATTTAAAAGGTATTATTAAATATGCCATATAGCTGCTTCAAATGAATAAAATATAACCCTTCTGCAAAATCTCCAGGATATGTCTCAAGAGAATATTTTCAAATGCCAGACAGTCATGATACTAAATGAAATCTTCTTTTCTTTTAAAGCAAATTTACATTTCATGCTTTTGGCTCCACAAATATATACTGGAGGCAAAACTGGCTGTGTGCCTTCAGTTTTTCCAGACCATGGAGAAATTCAGAAACAAGGGAACAAAATAAAATGGGGACACTAAGAATGGAAGAGGGGAATAATGATGAAGAAAAACATGAGTTGGGGAAGGAAGCAGGGAGGAAGGAAATGAGGGAGAACAGGATAGGAGGAGATGTGGTGGTCCTCCATAATTTTTGATAGGGATGTTTTAGTGCAGTAGAGCATCGTAATTGAGCAGGGGGACAAGGCAGCCACTGGTGAGGATTTGGTAGAATAAGAGTGAGGCCTCATGGCCTTAAAAACTGATATGCTACTTCTTAGGTGTTAGTTTCTTTCTCTCTGTGTTTCACAGGAAATGGGGTAGATTCAAAAACTCAATTAGGTTAATTCTAAAATTTCTAGCCTTACTGCTGTTGCCGCTTTTCGTTTCCACTGGTCAAATTCAATTCTGTAATATATACTGTTAGTTCTTTTTCCTGTGTTAAAAGGCAAGGGGCAGGGGAAATCTCCTGGCAGGTTTCTTCTCTAATGTAGGTCTAGATCCGTGGTACAATCTGCAGCTGGGACTCTGCATCTCCTCTGTAAGACATCCCTCCCCATTACAGAGTTGGCGTTCGTCTTCCATTCTAGAAAGGCCGCGGGGCTCGCTCCTAGACTTTGCAAGGTATTTGAAAAGGAGCTAAAAGGGTAGTGAAAAATCAGTGGGATTATGTGCAAGTTTTCACTGTGAAAGCTATCCTGCGAGACTTGTCAATGCTGGGTGGTGGTGGGAAGGGTTGCCATCGGGTGTAGCTGCAGGCATAAAGCTGCCCTGGTGCAAACCCCTGGTGTAGACCTGCTGCATCAGTGTAAACTGTTGCACCACAGCAGCTTATCCTGACCTCTGTCTGAAACTTAACAGCTCTAAAAAATGGAGCCTTGTACTCGCTGATTACAGTTTCCAACTCTCTGTTTTTATTAGTCTTGTGATATTTTCTGGTTTTCTTAAAGCCCCACCTTCCATGTGGTTGTGTCAAAATTTTAGCTTTCAGTTTTTTTAAAAGTAAGCTTTGAGCCCTCACGATTGCACAGAAAAACTTGATTATATGAACCCTAACAGCTCAAAACCCAGAAGGCAAATAAAAAGCACTCTAAAATTTATTAAATCACAAGTCAAAGTTTTTAAGGCAATCATGATTTTATGGACAACTGGGATTAGAGAGAGTGTAATTACAGGTACAAAAGCTGTGATCTCCTTAGGGATCAGATCTTTTCTTGGGTGCAGCTGTGCAGCTCCCATAGGTTTGAAGCTATGAATACTTTGGGGATGAGTGGTAATACTACCATGCAAGGGTTAAGCACAGTCTTGGACTTTGTGCTGTCTCTGGATTCCTTGTTCTTGAAGCTGAAGCCTCAGTGATATGGAGAAATACTGTACATTTGCACTAAGAGGGAGCTCTCATTTTAGTCAATGGGAGGTTGGTGCAAAGTTCCAGGGAACAATATATATAACCCTACTTTAGGGTGACGAGATGTCCCAATTTTATAGGGACAGTCCTGATTTTTGGGTCTTTTTCTTATACAGGTGCCTATTACCCCCACCCTCTGTCCTGATTTTTCACATTTGCTGTCTGGTCACCCTACCCTACTTGGAACTCTTGTCTCTGATCAGCATGATTGCAGCTCGGCTACATTAAATATAATTGGTCACCTTATTCCATTGCTGCATTGTGATGAGATAGTTCACCTATCACTGTGGTGCAAGGAGCGCTGCCTTGCACCCCAAACTTTCTCCTTTACTCTCCCTATTTTCTCCTCTTCTTTTTCCTCCCTCCCTCTTTCCACCAGCGGCTTCTTGGCTTTATCAAATATCACTGGAAAATTTTCAATGAGCAGCACCAGATCCGTTCCAATATTTTGTGGTCTGAACTTTTAGAGCTCTTTGGAAAAATGACAGCTTTGGTCTGATGCTGTCATTCCTGCATCTCAGAGCTTTAAATGCTTGAAGTTAATTGCTAAAGAACACCTGCTCAGGCTAGACAAACAAAGAACAGTGTGATACTCAATTGGTGCTATACCTTGTTAAAGATGGAGCTCTCTTTTCCAGTTGTTTCTAGTCCCTTCAGCTACTGGAGTTAGCAGTAGGACATAGTAAACTACTAACAGGAACATGTCAACACATGGAAGCATTTATACCCATTCTTAAAAAACAAAACAAAAAAACCTTAATTCATAAAGTAGTACCAGATTTTCCTATGACAGTGTATTTATTCAGGATATTTTACAGTTAAAATGCTGCTGGAGGTTGAACAGGAAAATTAAATTGAAGATAAGTCTAACTTAATTACAGATGCAAAAATTCCTGTTTTTTAAATATAAACACATTATTCTACTTCCATTTTCTTGGAGTAAGACTAATGTATATTGTGACTTACACACTTTACTGCATGGATTGGTCATTGTCCCCAAGTGTATTGAAATTGGAGTTATTCTTCACAGATCGTCTCAGGTTTTTATCAATGTGACAAGTCTGTGATGCTGCACAAGATTTTTGGCAGTTTCCTTTGTGGCTGCCCTTTGTAACTATTTAATTAACTTATTCTTTGAAACTTTTTTTATTAGATAATGTGACAATAAAATGTTACAATAGTACATCATACTTTACTTATTACTTATTCAGGATCAGGTTAATATTCAAAGAACCTGGCTAAAGACCCTGGCTTGCTGGCTGGGAGCCCTCCTCTTCTGAGTGTGCTAGATAGAGTGATCAGATTTCTAAGTAACTATTTTTGGCGCTTCTCTTGTGTATGTACTTGGTGTGAAAGTTTTTCCATTATAAGGATGGTCCATATTTTACTATACCAAGATTCCATAGGAAGAGAAGTCACATTTTTTCAGTAATGTACAATACAAAAGAAAGACTTTAAAAAAGATTAAATACAAAAGAAATGAATTTGTCATCCTAATTTAAAATGTAGATCCTGTTCTGGAGTATTAAGTAAGTAGGTCAGGGACCTCTAGGAAGCTGTATTTTGTCATAAGATGAGGTTCTTTAATAATTTCCTTCCAAAACCGGCTAATTCCTGGAGACAACCACCATATGTGCAAGTATGTTCCCCTTTCCTCACAACCGCTCCAGCAGAGTGCCTCCCTAGTAGCAAAAATATGACGGATCTTAACTGGAACCATCCATATGGTAATTTATACAAATTTTCTTTATGAGCTACACAAATTGAAGATGTATATCCCTTTTCCCATATAAAGACCATTCATCCAGATCAGTTTTTGTCCAAATCCCTCTCCCATCTTTTCATTCTCTGTAAATGATCCAGAACCAAATGTAGAAGATTATCCCCCATTGTAACATGGGTTATGAAAATCCTGTCCTCCTATTGGCTAAAAGTAGCCAGTAGTAATTAATATACTGGAAAGAGGACACTTGATGATCTGTTATACATGTATTAACTAGTTTATATCTTATATGGATATTTTATATGATGTACATGTTTTTATATATAGCATCACCTATAGGGCTAAATCCTGTAGTCCTTAACTCAGGCAACACCTCCACTATATATAAAACAATGCCCTCATGGAATACAGATCACTCGGTATAACTATATTGTGGGATTAGATTTATTATATAGAAGAGATTCCTTTTCTTCTTCCTCACTCTTGTGCATTCTCCTTTTAATAAACACAAACAATTTGGGGGATGGATTGGCTGAGAACTTGGTAAATGCTGGATAAATTACATCTATTTGGTCAAATAATTGCAAAGTCTCTGTTGTGTGAGCTGACTTTTCCAAGATTTTCCTGAACTATTATTTTCTGTCTCGGATTTTTAGTTACTTAATAGTTGTGATAATTGGGCCTACAAATTTACCTTAATTGTGAGCTCAACTGTGAAAAGCAAGTGAAAGTTCATAAAACATCACAATAACCTAGCATAACAAATGTGGATGGGAAAAGGTGCAAAAGAGAGACAGCCTCAATTAGTCTAAAAGAGAAGGCCTACTGCTATATCTGAAGGGCTGTGTCAAGATCGTGCTTGGTAAACAAGAGAAGTTTGGGACTGAAAATCAATGGACCAATACTGGTGTTTTGGAAATTAGTCTTAATTGAAGAACAAAATAAAGAGGGAATGGGCTAGTACACTGATCACTCCTTTTTGGGGTCCTTAAAAAAACCCAGAGAGACTTGGGGGAAAAAATACAGACAGATGGAAGTGAGCACAATTGTCTGAACAAAGGGGATAGAGTGAGTTTCACCCACCACTTCCTGGGAGCCTGGTATTCAGCGTGACACAAGTGTGTCATCTTTGTCCTAATCCTGAGAGTTGTCCTGGCCAAACTGGGCCAGAGTGAGGGCCCAGAAGACTTCACCAGCTCCGTTGGCTCTAGTTAAATCAGAAACACCACATGTAATACGATGAGATTTGCTCCCCTCTCCTCCACAAATGTGTCTTTTTCCTTCCCCACCTTATTTCTTACCTTGCTCCTTTTCCTTTCTGCCTAATAAGAATCTGGCTTAGCCAGCCAAGACTGCATATTTTACAGCGTTGCTGTAATTCTGTGACCAAAAGAGGAAGCTAAATGCAATATCCTAAGCAGGCTAACGCTGGTATAAATTTGCCAGATCTCGGAGTGGCTGATAAGATTACTGTGCTGTGCCTGTGTTTTTCCAGCAGCGAGAGTGCAAGTGAAAGTCAACACCAGAGACAGAAGCTGTGTTTTCTATCTTTGCTGTTCTTTTCTCTCCTCTCTTGTGTGTGTTGGTTTGTCTTTTAGGAAACAGGATCGGACTTTAACAACAGCTCCAGCCCATCTCAATTAACTTCTCCTCTTTTCTCCAAAAGAACAGCTGTTACCATCATTAATACCTCCTAAAAGACTGCCAGACAAGGAGTGGTTTTTTAACCCCTCCTAAAGATTCTTTCTGCCTAAAGGGAATGGGAACAAGAGATGTTGTTAAAATGAAAGCCTTGCTTCATACTTTACATTTAGAGTGCGTTAACTGTTTCCCCTTCTTTTCTGTCTCTTTTTTAAAAGATTAAAAGGATGTTTAATGATTTGTTTGCCATGGTGCTAAGCAGGCTGAGCTCTCTGTGTACTATATCACAAACCTTGGATAGTGACAGGATCACGTTCACATCTGTGACTCTTTGGGCCTATATATTCTGTCTAGAATAATACATGAGCAGCCACAACCTCACATTTTTTTTAATTAAAAGAACAAAACAATCCTTTAAATGAAGGACTGTTGAATAATAAAAGTGAAAAGCACCAGATATGTAAAGAGTTGCTAAAAGTTGATGTGGCACCAGTCATGTCTCTTTATTTTTATTTATAATATCAGAATTGTTACTTCAAAAATATTGCTTGACCTCAGCTAACTTAATCCCTGTCCCCAAAAAGAGATTGTTTTATCATATAACCTAAGTTGTCTTACTGTGTTCTTAAAAATACCCAAGATACCGTGGATGCTCCCAGTAAAAAGGCAAAGAAAACAAAAGAGGCCTGTCTTCTGTGTTTCACATACCTAAGACATAAACAAGTAGTAATGCTACAAAGAAATAGGACAAAGCATCAAGAAAAACCCGGAAATGTCCTATATTATTGATCTCTTCCCATAAATCTATTACAAATCTTAGGCTGCCCTGCTCCTCAAACACCCACTCCCAGCATGTCCCCTATTTGGGAGCTTGTGAAGGGGTCCTCGAAAGGCCAGCCTGCAGCTGTCTTCTGCAGTGCTTACACCACAAGAATATTCTGAAGGTGGAACTAGGGTTTTTGAGCCACCTTATGCTGTGACTGCCCTTTTATGTGATTTACAGGGGCTGGAGCATGGCTGAGGAGCTCATCCTAAGTATGTAAGAAGCCACACTAAAATTAATGGAACTCCTTATGTGCTTAGTTAGGCATGTGCTAAAGTATCTTGCTGAATCGGTGGCTTTGTTTGTTTGTTTTTAATTTTCACATAGACGTTGTTTAGAGCTTGAATATATAATAATAATAGACATAAATTTACTAAATCTATTAGAGGCAATACCATACTGCTGATTCACATGAATGAACACAGAATTAGTTATGGTGTCATTGCAGGGTATCCTCTAAGCATTGTGTTTGTCTTCACTAGGTTTGGTGCAAATTTCAGTGGATCTTCAGGTAAAAACACAGAAGGGTTAGCGCTTCTCCATCTTAGTGATGGGTGAGCTATCTCATCATCGGGTTAATTTGGGAGAATAAAGTATCATCCAAATTGATGACATGATGATGAGTGGGACTTTAATTGTCATCACTTGGTACTGAGGGAAGGGAACAGTTCAACAGGATAGCGTGAAATTCCTTTGGTGTCCCTTCCCACTACATGAAACTTGGGCAGGGAGGGTTTCCCTTCTAAAGTTCTGAGTTTTGCCAGGGACAACATATATAATAGTGTATCTGTCAATGGCATGATACCGTAATACCACTTGGTCTCCAATATGGGACATTTATGCATCCCATATCTACACTAAAATGACACAAGACCATTATTCTAATGTTAGGTCTGTCCTGGGTATTCTAATTGCTTGAAACAAGGAAGAGGGGATTGTGTCTCTACCCAGAAGTACAAGTTGAAGAAGACTTCAGTGATGAACCTGAGGATGACTTTGATCTGGTGCAGGAACCAGAACCCCAGGCTGTCCCCCGCCAGCTTCCCACCAATATCTCTCTTGCACTGGTACTAAATTCTCAATTTTAATTTCAAGGGCATTTGAAATAGTGTGCACTTATTGTTCCTCTCTGGAAAACATACAATGCCTGTGTGTCTGTGTGTGAACTGCAGTGCTATAGCCACACCATTATCATGCCCCATCTCCTTACCAAACTTCCCCTCCATTCAGTCCCTGCCCTGTTCCACCCCAAAATTGGCCTCAAGCAAGGCAGAGTTGTAAATCAATGATTTTATTGATTCTGAAGAACCACAATTAGTGTCTGTGCCTTGACTTCTAAAGCTAATTTTTCAAATACTTTTAAAAAGTAATAATCAGCATGTCCCTGTGTCTGTGCGTTTCTCAGCCACTTATCAGGCAGCGAGGGATGAGGGTGTGTGTGTGTGTGTAGAGGTCTCCTAGGGGTAAGTGTGTAGAGGTCTCCCTAGGAGGAAGGAACACAGTTATAGAAAACTTATGGTTGGTTGTGCAAGGAAAAGTTAGTGGAAGCACTCTTTTCTCCCTTGGAAGTTTGCAAACTACAAGTCTCTGTTTCTGGTCTCTGCCCTCTCGCTACAGAGAGCCATGCTTTATAAAGTGGGATTGAGGGATGGGGGGTGTGGGTGTGGGTGTGGGGGAAGATGTTCCACTCCTGTGGTCATAGAAAAACAGTGCTGTGTCCCTTTCTAGTTGTCTGAGGTGAGGGGTTGTGGTGCTGAGTTTGATCTTCAGGAAACTTAATGAACTTGCAGTGTGTCTTTCTTTCCCTGCCCATTTCACCTTTGTTAGGCAGGCACAGGGCCAGGATTTTCTGCTACAGCTGGGGTATGTGTGTGTGGTTTGTGGTTCACATCTCCTGTTGTATGAAATCTCCACATCCTAGCTGAGAATGTTGTCAATTTCTGTTCAAATTTCCTCCCAATCCTGCAAGCATAATTTCAGCAGACTTCTGTTGAAGCAAGAATAGCTGGTTCTTGAGGTTCACCAGCAGTGAAAATCTGCTTGGTTCACCTGCGTAGCTGACCAAAACCCTCCATTCAGCAGAGGTGTGACTATTAGCAAAAACATCTCTCTGGTGTAGATTGCTGGATCTCCTCGGGAGGACAGGTGTGATGTTATTGACATGAACTGTGACCGTGTAGATCTTAGTTGCAACAATGGTTGTATAGTGGCACCAAATCTTGTATAAAGGATGTTAAGTAAGGTTTCTATGATGAGGTTATGATTTGCTAGTTATGATTTGCTGGTTATGATTATGCTATCTGTATGCATGTATCATTTTTGTTTTTAAAGTTATTAATATTGGCTCTATACTGTCTGTATTTCAAATTTCTGCTATGCTTCTGGGTGACACCCCAGACAATTTGGTGTCAGCATTGCCAGGCCTGCTTGATGGCCCATTAAGGACCCTCAGCTATACAATTTACCCATTGAGAGAAGGCAGATACACCTTGTGACTCAGCAAGGCATGCAGGGACATGCCTATGGACAGAACTCAAAGGTTTTTCCATGCCATGTGCTGAGTGGCTTGTATTTGGAACAAAGAAAGCACAAGCCACAAGGCAAACGGGCTATAAAAGGCAGCTGCATCTCCTCCATCTTGTCTTCAATCCTGCCTCTTACCTTTGGAGGAACTTTGCTACAGACTGAAGCTCTGAACAAAGGACTGAAAGACCCATCCAAGCTGTGGATGTACTCCAGGGACTTGATTTAAGCCTGCATTTTAATCCATCACTGCTACAAGCCTGAACCAAGAATTTTAATGTATGTAATTGATTACTTTGACCAATTCTAGCTTTCATCCATCTTTCTTTTTATGAATAAACCTTTAGATTTTAGATTCAAAAGGATAGGCAACAGTGTGATTTGTTGGTAAGATCTGACTTTTATACTGACCCAGATCTGGGGCTTGGTCGTCTGGGATCGGGAGAACCTTTTTTCTTTGGTTATTGGTTTTCAGAACCATTCGTCCCCATAACGAGTGGCACTGGTAGTGATACTTGGACACTGGAGTGTCTAAGGGAATTGCTTGTATGACTTTTGGTTAGCCTGTGAGGTAAAACCGGATTCCTCTCTGTTTGGCTGGTTTGGTGTGTAAAAGACCCCAGCTTTGGGCTGTGACTGCCCTGGACTAAACAATTTGTCCTGAACTGATACTCTCGGTTGTGTCCCGCCAAAGGCCGCATCATTACAACAGGAAAGCCACTTATCTTTTCCATTCTAGTACTTTG
Source organism: Chelonoidis abingdonii (assembly GCF_003597395.2). Taxonomy (NCBI): domain Eukaryota; kingdom Metazoa; phylum Chordata; order Testudines; family Testudinidae; genus Chelonoidis; species Chelonoidis abingdonii. The sequence goes on along the minus strand of NC_133770.1, from coordinate 34,192,558 downwards.
AAAATTGCTATTTTCTCCAGATGTTGGTCAGCCTTAAAGGAAGACATTATACACACGTAACATAGCTTTGAAAGGAATTTCCCCACTTATCCGCTACCTCTTCAGACAGAATGAACATGAACATGAACATTTCAAATGGTTCCAAACACTACTAAATGTTTCTCCCCATTATGTGCCTCTGCTCCTGCCTCATGAGTGGCAGCATATTTATGAGAACCAAGGATGCTGAGAAAGTTACTTTCCTGGAATGCTCAGAAGTATCAAAATTGTGGCCTTCGGCAGCAAAGTTATGTGTGTGTGTAGGGGGGATTTCTCAGCTTGCTTCAAAGGCCAAAAGTATAATTTTCTTTTTGTCTTTGAATTTGCAGAGCCTGTGCTCCTAAAGGGAAACCGTGCCTTCAAGAAGGCAGGAGCAGCACCCAGAGAATGCAGGGGTAGACGGAGAAGGGGCCTGGAGGCCCTGCTCGTAGGAATGGGTAGGAGAAACCAGGAGCAGTTTGAGTTCCTTAGAGCAAGAGTGGAGCAGCGTGTCATAAACAGATAGCTAAGGGTCAATGTCTATTTTACCTGCAAAGGGGTAACCAAACACCTGACCAGAGGACCAATCAGGAAACAAGATTTCTCAAATCTCAAGGGAGGGAACTTCTGGGTGTGCGTTTTTTGTCTCTCTGTTGCTCTCGGCTCTGAGAGTGAGCTGTCTCTCTCCAAGCTTTCTAATCTTCTGTCTCCAAGTATAAGTACAAAGGTAGAAGACAATAGGTTTTTATATTGTTTTTGTATTTACATGTGTGTAGTTTGCTGGAATGTTTTAAATTGTATTTCTTTTTGGATAAGGCTGTTTATTCATTTTTCTTTAAGCCAAATACCCTGTATATTGTCAACTTGATACAGAGATCATTTTTATGTCTTTTTCTTTCTTTTTATATAAAGCTTTCTTTTTAAGACCTGTTGGATTTTTTCCTAGTTAGAACTCACCAGGGAACTGGTGGGGAGGAAGGAAACAGGGGGGAAGGGAAAATCTCTTTGTGTCAGAGTTGCAAAGCTTACCTTTGCAGGGACTCTGACTGAGGGTGAAAGAAACTTGATCTCTCTGTGTTTGCATTTCAAGGACTTGAAACAGGGTGATCGTCCAGGGCCATCCAGGGAGGGGAAGCCTGGGGAGGAAATAAAGAGGAGACAAGGGGAGGGGGTTATTTCCCTTTGTTGTAGACTCAGGGCATCTGAGTCTTGGGGTCCCCCAGGGAAGGTTTTGGGGAGACCAGAGTGCGCCAGACACTGGAATCTGGCTGGTGTGGTAATTAAGCTTGGAGGTTTCATGCTAGCATCTTATTTTCTGAACTCTAAGGTTCAGATATGAGTAGAAAAGCTATGATACAGCGTCTTCAATAGGAGAAGAGACCTCTGGAGATGGATGGATTGGTGGCTGACAGACTGCAGCATCCGCTGCTGCTGAGGTCTCAGAACCAGCCCATCAACTGCCATTGCCACTGCCTTCTCTGGTTGCCACTCAAGGTGCTGCTGAGCCTGTAGATCCTGTTCCAGTGATCAACCAGGAGAATGATGCCGGGCCTGCAGGAATTCCCGAATGCCACCATGTTCTGGCCCCTAAAATCCCTCAGAAGAGATGTCCGTTATTTTCACTGTGAGTATTATCTCTTATCATTCACCCCTTCTGACGGGAGACAAGTACAAAGATGTTAAACTGTGGGTGCTGTTCTCGGTTGTGATCTGTTAATTTAAAAAAATATGTTCTGTTTTCAGAATATTTCCTTAAAATCTTTATTAAATGTTACACTTTGTTCAATTGTATCTGGCACCTCCTTCCTGAGTGTGATGAACTGAGGGTGTTTTTTGATTGCAAATGGATCTCAAGCTTTCTACCTCATGTAAACAAATGATGTATAAAATTCTGGTGCTATGACTATGGAAATATTTCTGAGTCTCCCACAAAATTAAAAATATCTGAAGTCCCAGGAATACACAACAGGGTTGGGGAAAGTGCAGTGTATTTTATAGATGCTTTAAAAACCACTACTACTTTTCAACATAGCAGATGCCTTCCATGGGGTCGATCAATGTCTTTCTTAATGCCTTTGTTGAATGTGTTGAAAATGAAAAACCAAAGCCAACAACAAGAAAGGGAATATATCACCAATCATACAGAATCTGCCAGTACCCCGTACAGCCCACCCCACTATCTATCCCCAAAACCTTAAGCATTTTCCAGCAGACCAGGGAATTAGTGGTTTCTAACAACTGTGAATTGCACTTGGCATTGGTGACAATTTTAAGTTACTGAACACAGTGGCTGCAACACACCCACCCACACAGCAAACCCTCATAAACATTTTAAAAACATTTAACTACTTGTGGTAACAGGGGTTTCTAAAGATGGGTTAATTGTGCTAGGCTGTTGAGGCATTAAATTGTTATTCAGGCACACGATGGTGTCATTTCTCTCCATCACTGGGAAAATCCCACACCTAAACATGTCTTGAAAGGTTGACATTATGGGTTCAGTCCAGCAGTGAATTGTGCTGTTCAGTACAATACTTCGCAACCCAGTATTCACACAAGTACAGTCGGGTTCTTCACCCAACCAAAGCGAAACTGGAAACCATTGTGTCAAATTGGGCTCCCCATACAGTTGTAAATGAGAGTAAGAAGATGCAAAATAAAAGCCAAGCCATGTGTAACAATGCCTGAAACTGTTGCTATCATTAGACCCATCCCATTATTTTTCAAAACAGAGTCACAACTGGTGATCTGGCTTACATTCAGGTGTGATTAGTGAGAAGGACAACAATACTGAACACTGAATGTATAATATGGCCCACACCTTCCACAGTAGAAACTGAATCTCAAGCTCTTAACACAGTGTAGGTGCCTTGTAATAGGCTTTAATATATGCAATGTGACATGCAGCAAGGGGTAATGCACTTCAGCTACAGCACATCAAAGAGGAACAAAACCCTTAAAAAGCTATGAAGCCTCTTAAGTATGTGGGTGTGTTCCCTCATGTACACTTCTAGCAATCTCACAGAATGGATGTGAAGGTGTCTCTTGGCAAAAAAGCAAGGCAGAATTCAGTCTTTGCCTCTGTGCTGTACCAGAATGTGTATGTATATGGCAGTGATCTCAAACTTTGGTACTGGTGATCCCTTTCACACAGCAAGTTTCTGAATGTGACCCCTTGCCCCTTATAAATTCAAAACACAACTTTTTACATTAAATAGTATTATAAATGCTGGATGCAAAGCAGGATTTGGAGGTAGAGGCTGACAGCTTGTGACCCCCACATACTAACCTCACAATCTGTTGTGGGGTCATGACCCCCAGTTTGAAAATCCCTGGTATACGGCATCCCTAATTTCCCTTGCCTGCTGGGACCCAGGACCAGCATACATGTGCATGGGCTCCATCTACCTGTACAGAGTTTGTGAACCAGTTTTGTCCTGAGCCCACTTGAAACTCTTGCCTCTAACCTCACAAATGTTGTGCAGGCCGCAACAGGCAACAATGGTACAAACGGCATCTGCCACACTGGGATCCAGAGTTGTTCATAGGCAGCATTAAAGAGCCTTCAGTAAACCAAATGCACATTCCATGACCATTTTGCCACTCCTTTTTTTGGAGCGGAACGCCTGTCTTCAGCAACACGGTTGATGTCAGGATACAGTTTCATGAGCCAAGGAAGGAGCAGATAAATGGAGTCCTCTAAAATAACAATTGGCACAGGTATGTGGTACAGAGCTATATTGTTTCTGGGAAATAAAACTCCTTCTTCCACCTTCAAGTACAATCTCAGTTTTCTCCGCACCTGGGCATCATGAATCTTTCCAGTATTCCCCATATTAGTATTCATGAATCTACCTTTGTGGTCCACTAAGTCTTTCAGAATGATGGAATAGTAACCTCTTTAGATCACTTACTCAGTTCCCCTTGTGGATAAGTATGCAGGTGCCATCAATGACTCCTGCACAGTTTGGAAATGCCATCCTTTGAAAATCAGCTATATGTTCTTGAACTTTCCTATGCCAACACCTGTGGGTAAACCACTATGTTAATCCCTTCACAACCATTACCTCAGTGGAGGACTTTCCATCCCCAAACTCGTTTTCAATGGACCTATAGCTGTCTGGGGTAGCCAGCTTCCACAAGGCAATAGCAACCCATGTCTGAACGGGTGTGGCTTTCCTTAATTGGGTGTTCTGGTCCTGGAGAGTTGGTGCCAGTTCCTCATACAACTCCATGAAGGTCTATTTCCTCATGCGGCAGTTCTGAAGCCACTGCTCACCATGTTTGACTGAAAGCACCCGTGTATTCACACCCTACACATTATTATAATAATCTTTGTGCAAAATATGCCTTGAGATATAATTTAAAAACTAATAACACACTGATCATCTTTATTCTTGTGTAATGTATGTACAAAAAGTGAATTAAGAGTTATGAACATAAGATGAAATTGACTACAATGTGTTTACTGGAGAGGTCTGGGGAGTGGGAAAACTGGTTTCTCAAAGACAAAGGACACACTGATGCCTCTAGGCAGGGGCCATCAAAGTTGATTGACAATCGCCTGTCAAGTGGCCATTCTTTGGGAATTAAGGGAGGGAAGGGGGTGTGGGGCAGGAACAGATCAATCTACATTTTAGCAAACATGGAACATGAGACTCCATGTCTCCATCCTCACAACCTTCAGAAAAATGCATTTCAAAGACTGGCTGAACTATAAAAGTAAGGGATTAAAACACCCCAGGTATTCTCTCTCTCTCTCTCTCTCTCTCGGCGTCTCTCTTTTATCTAAGAAGACAAAGGAACTAGCCATTTGAATTTGGTCAGCCCTGTTGCTGGGAACCTGTGGTAAGGATTTTACCTTGAACTAAGTCTAGCTTGTTAAGTTTTAGCTACTAGGAAGCATTTTTTCTTTATTTTTCTTGTAACCATTTCTGACTTTAATGCCTTTTACTTGTAGTCATTTAAAACCTGTCTCTTTGTAGTTAAACACATTTGTTTTTGTTTTTTTAATCTAAACGAACCCAGTGTTGTGTTTAAACTGAACTGTTTGGCAACTCCAGTTAAAGTAGCAAACTGTTGGATATTGACCCCTCACAGGCGAAATGGACCTTGAATATCTGAGAAGTCCAGAAGAGGGCTAAACAATGCAGAACACACATTTTGGGAAAATTTGGGACTGGAAGTGTGTTGGGGTCAACGTGTAAGCAGTAACCAAGGCTGGTAGAAGCCAGAGTGTGACTGGTGTGCTGCTGCAGGCTGCTGAGGTCAGAGCTGTTGGACTAGGGCTACAGCTATACACATATGCTCAGGGTGTGACTTGCATGTTGTTTGGCTATTTGTGAGTGGCCCATGTTGGGAGCTATAACAAAGCACTGTGAATCACTCAAGGCTGCAGGACAGGTTGTGACACAACCCCTCACTGATCTGGATTGCACCCTGGAACATGATACTATCCCAGGTTTCCAAGTGTGACAAAGTTCCTCCTCTACCTTGGTGGGTCCTGCGCTTATTGGCAGATTTTTTTCACCTCAGTGATCTTCCCCTCTTGTGGAACCCACAGTCTGGGTCAGCTCCTCCTGTATCTGATCAGGAGTTGGAAGGTGTGGGGGGAACCCAGGCCTGCCTTCTACTCTGGGTTCCAGCCCAGGGCCCTGTGGATCATAGCTGTCTATAGTGCCTCTTGTAACAGCTGCATGACAGCTACAGCTCCCTGGGCTACTTCCCCATGGCCTCCTCCCAACACCTTCTTTATCCTCACCACAGGACCTTCCTCCTGGTGTCTGATAACGCTTGTCCTCCCTCAATCCTCAGTCCTTCAGCAGTATACTCTCTCACTCTCAGCTCCTTGCCTTCTTGCTCCTAACTGCTCTCACACACTCCTTCTTCTCTGGCTCCTCCCTGCCTGACTGGAGTGAGCTCCTTTTTAAAGCCAGGTGCCCTGATGAGCTTGCCTTGATTGGCTGCAGGTGTTCTAATTAAAGTAGCTATCTCCACTGCCTTCTAGAAAGATCTTAATTGGCCCCAGGTGCCTTGATTAACCTGGAGCAACTGCCATTTGGTTACCATGGTCCTAGGGATTTGTTTAGCCTGGGGCTAACATACCAGTTTCTCAGTACTTTACTGTAGCCATCTGGCCTTGCCCCATCACACAAGACAATGTGGTTGTGCCACACTGTGCCACTTCTCCAGAATTGACAGTAAACCAAAAAGCATACTGTGCCAATACCGGCATTCAACACATCTGTCAAGTGTGACATGAATGAATTGTCATTAACTCTCAAGGTCAGTCATCTCAGACATGACAGCAAATTCTGCCCAAATTCCATCCATTATCTCACCAAGTGACTTGTCCACTGCATAAATCTTTTGCCCACATTAAGGGGCAGGAACTCTTCAACGAGTTGATCTCTTACATTGATTCAGTTTTGTAGGGAATAGGAGTGAGTGGCAACATGATCAGGAAGTGCCACTGGCAAAGTGTGAATACAGGAAATGGTACCAAACACACACGAGAAAATGATTCATAGCATGTCTCCCTGTGATTCACAGAAACCTGGGTACCACTCCTGAAACAGTAGCACTAATAACGTGTACCTAAAGCAACAATGTGGATTCAGGTATATGCATGTCCACAGGTTATGCCTGGACACTGGGGTGTGAATATGAGGAGCATGATATGATCTAGTACTCAATAATGGATGCAAGGGTAGACATGAGCAAATTGCTTTATTGTTCCTGAGCTTTTTCCCCCCATGAAATTAATTTATAACCAACATAAAAGTGAATAGGAATAAAATGAGCCTCTTGTGCTGAAATTTTTATTACCTATGGGCAAAAAAACTATAAATGTTTGCTACGAATATGAGACTATATTTAATCTGAGTTATGCTTTGGTCACTGCAGGGCAGTTTCACACTTTTGTTTATGCTATGATTCCATCAGAAGTTTATGAACAGCACTAATCTAGTCATGAACTGTCTCAAAAGTAAATTATTTTTCCTTGTGTTCATGGAAGGCTGACCCAAGCTGTCGTACTTTAATGCGATACAATGGTATTGCACTTTACAACTTCAAAGTACTTCAGTGATTTTGGACCACTTTCATTATTGAAAACAATGAAGTTACAACAGGGAGGCACTTGAATCATTAACTAATTAATTTTCACTGCACCCATGTATGGTAAGTAATTATTACGATCTGCATGTTACAGATAGGGGAAATGAGGAAGAGATGAGGATTTATCCTAGTTCTCATCACAAAATCATCACGACATGATTGCCTGTCTCCATTCCACATAAGCCAGCTGCTGAAATAACAGTGATTATTATGAGGTGAATCAGCTGTGGGTGGAATCTTGCACAGAATCATCACTGCTGTGCGTGGTCCCTCGCTTTCATGAGCACTCAAAAGTTTGTAATACTTCTTAAAAGCCTGGCCTCTCATCTTGGCATAGACATTTGGTACCGACTGAAATCAACCTTGTGAACTTAGGATGCAAGTAACAATGTGCTGGCCTTATTCCATTGCCTTTTTATGCATGCTGTATAAACTGCTTAAAGGAACTGTCCCCCAATCTCATGGTGATATGTGATAAAAGCAAATGAAATTAATTTTTCACAGTGATAATGAGCCGTGCAATTTCAGGTAATGAGTGCCTGCATTTGGTTTGTTTTCTAATGCCAATGCCTTCTAAGGGTACATTGAATGGCCAGCTTATCAATATAAATTTGGCCTTTTTCCTACAGTAGCAAAGATCTCTTTTACAATAAATAAAATGCAGAATATAATTGTTATTGTTTGTGAAAGTGTGAGAGAATGAATGGATTGAGAACTGCATATATAGGACTTTGAGGTATCCAGCACCTGCACATGAGCCTCTCTTCTGTCTCCCTCTTCTATTTTATAACAGGGCTGTGTGCCAAGAACACTTTACATCAAAAGCAAATAGGGAACTTGGTTACAGCAATAACATGAAATTATTAGTAATTCACCAGACAATAGAGTGATGACAATACTTGGGCTGGCACCTGTGGAACGATAGATGTATAAGAAGAGCTTCCTGTCTCCCCTTGCTGTAAATGAATTGTGCTTAGATAAAGGTCACACAGTAGCTCTCTTTTAATAATGTAGACTTACATATTCTCTTTTCACAAGGTTATTTGTGTTCATCATTTTGCTTGAAGGAGGAGTGGCTTATCCTTCTAATTTCACTGAGAGCATAAGTTATCAACACTCTTCACTTTATTTCAAGGAAAGTCCTTTTGCTTATTTAGATCTAGGCTGCTTTTAAATTGATGGTGTTAAAGTTACCAACACTAAAACGGGTCATAAAAAGGCATTGGATAAAGGGGTTGTGTGCCATTGGTGGCAGAATGGATAAGAAGGATTAATTGATATGGGCTACATTTTCCTCTTCTGTGGAGCGAACCACAGAAAGGTAATAGGTTTCAAAGTAGCAGCCGTGTTTATCTGTATCCGCAAAAAAACCAGGAGTACTTGTGGCAACTTAGAGACTAACAAATTTATTTCAGAGTAAGCTTTTGTGGGCTACAGCTCACTTCTTCGGATGCATAGAATGGAACACACAGACAGAAGATATTTATACATACAGAGAACATGAAAAGGTGGTGCATGAGCTGTAGCCCACGAAAGCTTATGCTGAAATAAATGTTAGTCTCTACGGTGCCACAAGTACTCCTGTTCTTTTTTTCGAAAGGTAATAAAATTCCATGAGCTTAACCCTGAGTTCAGGCTGCTTTCTACTTCAAGTGGGAGAGGGTTGAAGCTCTTTGGAGAAAGTGGGGGACATAGCCTCAGACCTTATGAAGACAAAGTGAAGATCCAAACACAAATCCACCTGATCCTGATGCCTTTCTGTAGAGTGACCCAAAATTTGATGTTAACTCCCAGTGGCAACTTCACAGCCCTAATTCCCATATTCCTTTGACCACTCTGCCACCAACCCTGAGCACCATTAACACGGAGGTTAGAAAACATGTCGGTTCCTTAGTGACTTTGGAAGAGTGAGCGCTTCTGTGGTTTCAATGGCAGGTGACCAACCTCCCTCCGCTCCCACCCTGAACAGCTCTCTTCTCCTCCCTCAACCAAGCTCCTGTGCACAGAGACGTTAATTCCTACCGCCTGAACCAGCTCCCATTCATAGAGAAAGTCCACTTCTCAAATGCTGAATCAGCTCCTGTCAATGAGAAAAGGAGGAAGCAGAACTGCGAGAGAAACTCCGCACCACAAGCCCACTCCAGAAATTGCTGTTACATGAGAGGCAATGGAGATAGAGTTAGAATATTATAGTTTAGAACATGTGAAGAATCAAGAGAAAGGATGGTGTCAAGGTCCAGGCTTTAGACTAGGATGTGAGAGATCTGCCTTCAGTTCCTGGCTCTACCGGGTATGTTCTGTGCAATCCTGGGCAAGCCACCTCATCTTTGTGCCTCAGTTCCCCAAGTGTTAAAACGGGGATAATAGCTCCTTCCTTTCTCCATTTTTAATCTATTTAGACCAGGGGTACTGGAACCATCTTTGGAGAACCATGTATTTGGTGTGTGTGAGTCCTTCTTCAAGCCAAGGGGTGTGACAGGGCAACACCCCTAGTTCCAGCACTACTGATTTAGATTGTGAAATATTCAGGGCAGGAATGAGCATCTAGCAGAATGGGAGAGATCCTAGGAGTAGCCTGCATGCACTATTGGAATATAAATTAAAGAATAATAATGAAGAATAGACTCCCCCCATTGGTATCCATACTAGCGATTCTGGCTCCAAGACACTCTGAGCAACCCGGCTCACCCTGCGGCGCCATCTATGAAGTACTGTGCCCAATATGGTCATGCTCGAGCCATGCACACACATTTGATACTGCACTCACTCAGTCCTGTAGGATCATCACAGGGACTGTGAAACTGACCCCACACTGTTGCCATACTGCCTCGCTGGGATTGCACCAGCATCATTGAGGCTGTGTGCCTTCAGTAACAAGGAAAGATAAAAACAGCTGAGTGGTCCAAGCCATCTACTGCATGGGCACATCCTACCACTCAAACAGCTGAAGTCCAGAAAGAGCCTTACCTATGAAAATCTCTTAGCCCCGAATACCACTGGGGAAGGCTAAAGAATAACTAAGTGGTGGGAAATGCTGATGATCTTGGAGAACTTGGTTCCTTCAGAACAATTCCCTCCAGGCACTGGCCTCAAACCAAAATACTGGAGTACTGTAAATTGCATGAGAGCTGGGGTGGCAAAGACTGGTGACAATATGACCAAGTGGAAACTAAGGAATGAGCCCAAATCTGAAAGTGACGAGCTTAGGCAAATACTTGAATGTTGCCTGATGCAGTGCCCCTGTCAACATCTTTTACTCCCCACAAACTATTTGAGATAAGTGACAACACCAGGTCTTGTCTGTGGTTTTGGAGTCTCAAGTTATGATGATGACAGCTACTTTGCTCACTAATCCCTGGCACCAGAGAGGCTCTAGATCAGGATGCACAAACTTTTTGGCCTGAGGGCCACATTGCGATTCCGAAACTGTATGGAGGGCTGGGTAGGGAAGGCTGTGCCTCCCCAAACAGCCTGCTTCCCTGCCCCCATCTGCCCCCTCCCACTTACCGCCCCCTGACTGCCCTCCTCAGAACCTCCAACCCATCCAACACCCCCACTCCTTGTCCCCTGATCACCTCCTCCCGGGCCCCTCCTGCCCCCTGGGATCCCACTCCCATCCAACCTCCCTTCTCCCTGTCTCTGACTGCCCCGCTATGCCCCCGCCCCCTGATAGGCCCCCAAGGACTCTCACACCTATCCAACCCCCCTGCTCACTGTCCCCTGACTGCCCCCTGGGATCCTCTGCCCCTTATCCAAGCCTCCCACTCCCTGTCCCCTTACCATGACGCTCAGAGCAGCAAGACTGGCAGCCGTGCCACCCAGAGCACTGGCATCAGGGCAAGCTGAGGCTGCAGGGGAGGGGAGACAGCAGGGGAGGGGCCAGGGGCTAGACTCCCCGTCCGAGAGCTCAAGAGTTGGGCAGGATGGTCCCATGGGCCAGATGTGGCCCACAAGCCATAGTTTGCCCACCTCTGCTCTAGATCCACTGGTGGTGGTGGGAGTGTGAATATGCTCTCTAACCATTGTGGTATCAGCACTCAAGGGTGGTTGCATAGTAGTCTAAAAAGCATAAGCTGGAAGTCACTGATGCTAACAGAAAGTCTTTGTATCACAATCGTATTGTAATTTTGATCACTATTTTGTAAAATCCTGAGCCTGTAGGTCCCAGGATATTAAAGCCGCTTTGTGTTTCTTTTTAAATAAGATCTTTATATTTTTATGAATTATTCACATTTTGCTATTCCATTACTCTACCAGGATAAACTGCTGTCCTGAGGGTATAGAAAATAAAACATAATTATAAAGTAGTCTTTATACACTATATAAATGTGAAAAATAGGAAGGGGAAAAAATTAAAGTTTGTGGAAAATCCATGCATGGGTCAAGTCTATCCAGAGTGACACTGAGTTGTTCACTTACTGATCATTCATTATCCACGGTCAACAATCTGTGTCATAGGACATTTCTGGCATTTTGTTCTGCAAGGATTTGTTCCAAGGATGTTATTGACCAGGGGAGATGTTGAAGCTGTATGAAACTCTTTGATAAATGTTTGTTCTTTCTTTCTTTCAGTTTATTTTTTTTGCACTTTGAAGAAATTAAAAACACCCACCCCAGAAACTACTGTGCTTCTCAGTATAAAGAACAGCTATTAACTGGTCTCTAGGAATACGTTTATGGTTGACAGGAAATACTGAATTGCCATATAAGTACTAACAGAGCAGTTCAGTAGCAGTTTAGTGCTACTTGAGTAGTTCAGTGGTTCCTGCAATCTACAGAAACATTACTAGATACCACTTAAGAGCAGATCATTTTCAGACATCACTCCGTCTTTCAGTGCAAAAGAGGAAAGGATTTAGTATTGCCTTTCTGTCTCATCTGCTTTGAGATTTGGAAGAAAAAAAGAATACATTTTCCCTCTCACCCCACCCCCCAATTATCATTTATTTAAACCTCTGCATTTCATAGTTCTAACTACAACTGTTCTAAAACTGCTACATGTTTTCCATGAAATTTCCCCTCCCCCGCCCAAAAATTGTCATGGAATTTTTCTTTTCTTTTTTCTTTTTAAACAAAATGAAAGATTTCTCAGGGGAACAAAAACAACAGACAAACAAATGAACCTGGAATTTTTTCAGATTTTTATCATCAAATTGGAAAATTGTGACGAAAACCAAAACATTTTTTGTTTAGCAAAAAACAAACCAAAAAACCCCTGTCAAAAATAAGTTTGCTGCCAGAAACATGTCTATTGCAGCCGTTACTAATGATGGGGAAATCTCAAAAGGTTAGATATCAGGTTTGTTCCAGATAAGCACTACAAAGTTCAGATGCTTTTCTGAAGTTTATCTATACCTCAAGTCCTGCAAAACAGAGCTTGAAATCTTGTGAGGATACAGCTTTCTTGTGAGATTTTTTGATGCTTTCATGTTGTCTGTCGAATGGAAAGTAAAGGAACTTTTTATCACTCTAGGAGACTCTGTTTCCACTCCTGGCAAAACCAGAATATGAAGAGATGCTTAAAAATGAAAAAGAAAAGTGATATTCAAATAAAATTTAGCTGAAAGGTTCTGTTCAATTTTGGTGCTGAAAGTTGGTTGGGGTAATGATATTTGAACTTTAAATGTCTGTAACCCTAAATTAGCAATACTTAAATTTGGCTTAATTTTTTTTTAAAGAATGTTGCAGTTTTTATTTGACTGGTTTCTTGATAAGAATTGAAAGCATAACTTTTGACTGTATCTTTATTAATAAATTACACAACCTCCTAACTGCTGAAATTAAATAACATAATTCCCTCTCTCTCTCTCTCTCTTTCTTTTGCTGCCTTTGACCTGGGAAGTATTTGTGGAGTTAGTTCCCAAGACTTCAAAAAAGAATAGACCACAAGATAATAAAAACATACATCAACATCTTAGACTTTCCTTCTACCACTTCATTGCTACTTCACTGATCAAAAGCAAAAAGAAGTCATTATTAATGTTTAATCTAGCTAATACTCCAGTGGTATTACAGAGTCTCTTGGCTCAGTTTTACTCCACTTGCTTTGCCTGAGGTAGAACTGATGCTTGCTGTGAATCTGAAATGTTTTTCGTGTGATGGATAAAAATAAATCTGAAACTAAAACAGAGGGAAATAAAAAGAATTTCATTAAGCCAGATGTTTGAAATATGGTCACTCCCTGAGAAATGGCAGCATGGAGATTAGACAAAAGCTGGTAGTTTCCCTGTTGTAAAATCAAAGCTCAACATTATTTCAAAGTAACACTGCTTTTAAACATTAATAGCATTAAGCACATTGTTCTGGCATATTGTGTTCTAATCAGGATTTGTATGCCTGTAATAATGTTCTCTGAAATACTGTTGTGGTGTTTATAACTATGAGGTTATGAACGTACTGGGCTAGGAAAATTCTCATCTGGTTATAAATCTTTCCATTGAAGAAATATAAGACTTTCTTGAATGAACATTACAACAGAGATAGGCCTGAACCAAAACTCTAGATCCAAACCACACAAACTATAAGAAAGCGTGGATCTGGATGCAAGTTAAAACCCATATTGCAATATGTATGAGGTTTGCTTATGCCTTGAACTGATGGTGGGGTGGCAGTGTACTGCCTTAACAGCAGTTCCAGGAAATAACAGTCATAAACAGTTTGGCCCAGTCTATACTGACTTTACAACAGTTTAAAAATCATAATTAAGAACAGCTTAAATAAGCTGGAGACAAAAGGGTTCTAACTTGGTTTGCTGTCCAGTGCAATGGGGCCAAAATATATTAAAACTACTGTGATTTAGCTTGAATTTGAAGGAATGTGGGCTAAAATTTCCAAACTTGGATGCCCTAATTTAAGCAAAAGGTCCATACAGAGGGACCTAAATAAAATGGCCTGATTTTCAGAGTTGCTGAGCACTTGCAACTTTCAAAGAAGTCCGTGAGAGCTGCAAATGCTCGAAACCTCTGAAAATTAGGTCACCTAGGTACTTGATTTTAGGCACCCATGTTTGAAAGCATTGGCTTTAGTCTAGAACAGGGGTAGGCAACCTATGGGACTGGTGCTGAAGGCGGCACAGGAGCTGATTTTCAGTGGCACTCACACTGCCTGTGTCCTGGCCACCGGTCTGAAGGGCTCTGCATTTTAATTTAATTTTAAATGAAGCTTCTTAAACATTCTGAAACCTTATTTACTTTACATACAACAATAGTTTAGTTATATATACCTCTACCTCAATATAATGTGACCCGATATAACACAAATTCGGATATAACACGGTAAATCAGTGCTCTGGGGGGGCGGGGCTGCGCACTCTGGTGGATCAAAGCAAGTTCAGTACAACGCGGTTTCACCTTTAACGCGATAAGATTTTTTGGCTCCTCAGGACAGCGTTATATCAAAGTAGAGGTCTATTATGGATTTATAGAAAAAGACCTGCTAAAAAGATTAAAATGTGGCATGAGAAACCTTAAATTAGAGTGAATAAATGAAGATTCGGCACAGCACTTCTGGAAGGTTGCCGACCCCTGCTCTAGAACAGGTTTTCTTGACTACTGTTCTAACATAGTTTAGCCTCATGCATTCTGGACTATCAAACCCTATTCGAATCCCATTTTGGCCATCACAAACTCTAAGTCATGCTCTAAATATGGTTGTCAGGCCATTACAGGTCATGCTACACCAAACTGTGCAACAGGCTATTTTTAAAAGCTGCAAAGGTAGGGCTCATGCTGCAGCACTTCTGTGGATTGGCTGTTCCATTAGCCAGTAGAAGACCCCAAAATGCTCACTGCCTTCGGGTTTCCTATTTATACAACTTGGGTGTATGGTGCTGGCCAGTGTGTGATGAAGCTGAGTTTCTGCAAGACCTGCGGACTGAAATCCTTAGTTGAAACTGTATCGTTTCAGAGGGAGACTCCATTTCCTCCATTTAAATGGAAGATACTAGGAGGTAGAAGCCTTTTCAGTTCTTGGAGACCTTAACTATTTCAAATGGTGCATGTCCAGTTCCTTTCCCACTGTCATCTGAAGGGGAGAAAAGGAAGATTAATCAATGGTCTGCTTCCCCCACAAAAATGGAAAGGGAATGATACCTCCTCTCTTTCCCCTCCACCCCCTCAAAAGGTGTAGCACAGATCAAAAATTGTTTGTTAGGAAAATCTCCCACTCATATCCGATCCTAAGCAATGTTAAACACCCACAACTTGTACTGAAGTTAATGGCGGATGCTCAGCACCTCTCAGCATCAGATCCTTAATATGAAAAATCCCCATAGATTCTGCATTACTGTGCCATGTGAGATGACTGTGTATGTCCTCTGCTGCTAAGATGCAAAATACATAAAAAATGAACTTTTCATTAAGAGCCTCCAAGGGGAATGCAGGATAGTAATGTCTGTGCAATCATGTTGGATTCTACTAATCATATTATACTCTGGTTAGGCATTCAGTGTTCTTGTGGCTTTATCTTGAGGGCCAGTCAACAAGGCCCCATGTTGCATTATACTCTTTAGCTAAAATACTTCATCAGAAATTTAATAACCTCCCGATTAGGCATTTTTGCAGCAACAGATTAAATCTTAACAATGGAGCTTTAGCGCCTACGTTTCTGGCTCAGCTGCAACTGCAAATTATGTATGCAGGGAAAACATTTTTTCAATTAACCCTCAATGAGAAATTTTCTAACAGCGAACCAATAAAAGATTTAATAAAATGCTGAAAGTCTAAATAACAAAAGGTTCTAAATATTTCATTTACTCTCCAACTGCCTAGTTATTTTGATGAATTATTATCTTTTTTGTTCTGTGCTTGCAGAACATCTAGCACAGTGTGGCCCTGGTCTGTGCCAGCGATTCCTAGGTGCTACCACAATACAAGTAATTATTGATAATAATTACTATTTTTATGATGACCTCAACAAGGTTTTGCTTGAGAAAGGCCTGATCTACATCTAAAATGTAGGTCAAATTTAAGTAAAACATTTTCACCCCTAGGAGATGGAGTTAAGCTGGCCTAAACTCTGGTGTAGACACCACTACGTCGACTGCAGAATTCTTCTGTCAACCTAGCTACCACATCTTGAGGGGGTGGATTTACTACAGCTATAGAAATGCCCCTTGTGTCGCTGTAGCAATTGTTTACCCACAGAGCTACAGCAGTAGCTATCTAACTGTGCTGCTGTAAGACTTGTAAAGTAGTCATACCCAGGGAGGGTGAAATACATCTCCTTGGTAATGTTAAGTGTATACAACACTTTTCATCCCATGGATCTCAAAAGGGGCAGACAGAGAGGCTAGTACGCACACCAGACAGCCAGCAGAGCTAGTTCTAGGTTTTAGGGACTAAATTGTTCTTTGGAAGGCTTGCTCAGTAGCCATGCTCACCTGAGCTCTGAGAGACACTATGGAACATTCTGAATCATTGCCTCTTGTAGAGCTCACTGGTTCTGCTCCATACAACCTCCTCTATGTGAGTGGAAAAGCCACAACTAAGTCCTAAACTATGACTCTGCTAGAAAATAAACAAAAGGATCCACTAAAACAGCTCAAAAGATTAATAAGAGGTAATCTTCTGAGGGGAAATATGAACCCATTGTAATAAAATTCAGAAGTCACTGACATTTATTCTTCACTTGATGTGCTCTTCTAACTCCTAATGGGAGATAAAAGTTGGTATCAAAGAGAGATTAGATTCATTTGGATCTAGTGGTATTTCCCCAGGGTCCTGCAAGTGATGTTGTCTTTTCCACATCAGTAACAAGAGGAATGAATATGTTTCTTATAAACTTTTGGCAATTTTCATTCAAGAGCAGTAATGATTAGTGTGTATAAGGAATTTCCTGAGTCTATTAAGAGAAGAAAGAAATGACCTACTTTTGATGAGGATACAATATTTTCTTCATGCCATCCTACCTCAGTCCCCAATGACCTTTTGCACTTGTTTCACATTTGGTACACTCCACACACTCTTATTTTGTATTTTTTAAAGTGTTGTTGGCTTATGCCCTTGTTGTATTGATCAAGAGACAGCCAAATGCATTAATGGATGGGTAGCAGACTAGTCCACTGTTAGCATGCATGAGAGAAAAGCTTTAATATTTCAAATGTTTAAACTCCACAAAAGCATGTGTCATTACAGCATGGTTGATTGATCATGGAGTACGTGGAACTCCATAGGAGAACAGTGGGACATTTTAGACTATAGATAATTGTCTGATATTATTAGCTTAAGCAAGCCGATCCTTACTGTGCAAGTCCCAAACCGTTAACACTTCCTTTTTCCTTTACTTTAGTGTTTTGTTCTCTCTTCAGTGATCTTACTGACAATATAGCAGATCACCAAACACTTAGCAACTTATTCATTATCACTGTGGGGATCAGTTAGTTTAAGGCAACAGGTTTAGAAATTCAGCTGGAAACAATGGTACCGAGCAAGAGCTATTGTGCACTAATTCCTTACCTAGATGCTTCATTCAAGCTAACACCCAGCTTGCCTGCTGTTTATTAAACAACAGTGCAAAGAAAACATGGGGTGATTAAAAAAAATAATCTTGTTACATGGACAGGTCTTCACAAACTGGCTGAATGATTTAGTTGGAGTGTTACGCCTTGATGTGGCTAAAAGGAGAATAATGAAGCCAAGCAGGGGGTCAAAAGCGACATGAAACAATGATTAAAGCTGTTTATATCTCTGTGTTGGCATGGATACAATCAAATGAGATCGTTAACATTTTAGATTTCAGAGACTTTGCTCAAAAAGCAGGCTGAAAAAATATCTGTTGTTCCATTAGCACATTGCGTTCCCCCTCCTCCCCCTCCCCCGATATCTGAAATTTGTGCTGGTAAGTTTGTTAACTAATACATAGGCTTGGTCGTATCTTAAAAATTAGATCAATCTAACTATGACACTCAAGGATGTGAAAAATGGTGAACCCTGAGAGCCGTAGTTAGGTCAACCTAACTCCCAATGTAGATGTGGCTAGGTGAACAGAAGAATTCTTACATCTGCCTAGCTACTGCCTTTTGGAGAGGTGAATTAACTACGTCAACAGAAAAACCTCTTTTGTCAACGTAGGAAGTGTCTACACTACAGCAATGCAGTGGCACAGCAGCTGCAATGTAGACATATCCATAGAGGGCATACAAGTGTAGATAAATGGATGTTACAAAAATAATTGTAGGTCATTAATCAGATGTGTGTTTATAATATTCAAGTCCCAAACATTTCCTATGTAAAGATACCAGGTAAGAGATGTTCAAAGATGGCGTGGGTATAACAGCAACTAGAAAAAAATAGCTGTTTAAACTGGGATTTTTAAAGTAGTTTAAAGAAGTGCGGTGCCCAAATCCAATGATATTCAGTGGCATTTGGGTGCCTAACTCCCCGAGGTTCCTTTGACACTGTCACCCTCAAATAGCTGAATTAAACAAAACCCGGTTAGAACTGATATAGTCTCCATTCCAAGGTCATAAACTCATACCTGGGAATGCTGAAATGAGAAGGCACCACATTAGCCCTGTGTCCTGTTTAACCTGAGCAGTGAAAAAGGAAAACACTTCTTATGTTATTGTTTTTGTACCACAGATATTGCACCATGCTGAACTGTTCTTGCTCCAGTTCATATTTTTCTACATTTGGAATATTTGAGATTTGATCTAGCTTTGTTTTGCTGTAGATAGGAGGAGAGATCTAGTTTGTATTCATAGTGATATAAATGAGTGACTTGAAGATTAAACTACTGAATATAAGGACCATAAAGGTCAAACGATGCTTCCCCAGGTTCATGTAGAGAGCTATATGCATCCAATCATATGACAATTAGAATTAATACTGTGTATCTTGTTTTGCTGCTTTAACAAACCACTTGTTTAAAACAATCTCATTAGATACAGAATATTTCGAATGGCAAAGTTGCATGCAAACTCTGCAGGCATGCATCCTGTGGTGAAGGAAGGAGGTTGGGACTGAGAAGACCTAGCTTTGATTCCTGCCACAAATATCCTTTGTGACCTTGTGCAAATTACTCAGTCTCTGGGGGTAACATATTCAATGGTGCTCAAGACGTGCAAGTCACTTTTGAAGATGGGATTTGGGTTTGTCTCTTAGCCGCTTTTGAAATGTTTTCTCTCTGTGCCTCAGCTCCCCCATGGCTGGTGAAATCATTTGAAATTTTGATGAAATATGGACATTTCATATACAATTTTGCATAGGTTTTATTTTCCCTTTTTGACCAGCTCTGTGCCACCCACCAGCCACATGGGGATCTCAGTTCCCTACCACATCAGGGTGTTGTGAGAATAAATTGTATTCATATTTGTAAGTAGTTTAAATAAAGGATGATGTGGGAAAGAGGGACCATAAAGACCCCGCAGAGCAGTACTATGCAGCATCCATGCATTTCAGCTGCGACCACTTCCTTCCAGTGTAGCAAATCATTGCAATAATTATTATATTTATCTTTCACTTGCCTGGGACGTTAGGCTGACCACTACAGACCCGATTGCGCCTGGCCCCAAGTAAGGACAGTGCAACGTTAGCAGGAAATAACATTTAACCTGAAATGTTGCTTAAAATCTGGATTTGGGTTTGATTTTCAGTTAAACAATGTAAATGAACCTTTAAGAAATGAGTCAGTTCCCACACCCTTCCCATTTCTGTACCACTTTTTGTATTGCTAGGCCTGGAAGGCAAATAGCGACAAACTGTGGGGAAAGGTGCCATATATGGGATTTCCAGCTCAGAAGCAGAAGAGATCAGACATTTCAAGAAATACTTCCTCATATAGTTCTAGCCACATTCCTAGATGAGAGAAATGCGGGCAAGTTCAGATAAACTTTGCACAAAAGTCCAAACAGGAATTTGGTGATAGTGCGTTTACTGGTAAAACTGTATTGTAAATGTCATGTACTGTCATATTCACAGCCATGTTATTTGTGCTATGTCATATACTATATACATATTTTCAGATAATAAAAGGAATTAACCCCAAAGAAGTCTCTGGGCTATGAGGATAAAGAACATATAGAAATTACTGGACTGCACATGCTCTCTGTGTAATGAATGTTAAAAATCTGACAGGAGTGTCATCACTGGGGAAATGTATATGAAATATTAAGAGGAATTCTATAACTAGGGAAATAGGCAAACAATGGACTGAGCTGCTAAGGAGGGTGTGTATGCACAGACGTTAATGGGGATAGGCACAGTGTTTAATTTGTACCAGGGCTTGCCAGGGCTGAGCACCAGCACCTCTAGGCTTGGCATTCATAGCCCTGGCACCTCTGGGCTTGCTGTGTCAGTTATGAAAGTAAAAAAATTGCTTAAGCCCCAGCACCTAGTTGCTTGAAACCCGGCACCTTTTTCATTACAAATTAAGCACTGGATAGGCAACACCAGCCGAGACAGCTATCTAATGAGGGCCGTTTCAGTGGTGGTTAACGGAGATCCTAACAAATGGGGGATCTCTCACTTCAAATGTGAAGTAGGGGGAGCTGTCAAGGGATGCTGCCGTCCCAGGACAGAGGAAGGATGGTGAGTTATCCCTGTGGTTCTAGAAGAGGAGGCAGAGCTGTGTCTCTCCCCCCGCCCCAAACACTGGCTCTCCTTGGCTTTCAACTCTAGGGTTTAGGAATAGTGAGATCAGTCCTACTCCACTGCATTGTGCACACCACATTATGGAGTGTAGGGGTGCAGCAGGATTTCCTCCAACCCAAAGGATTCTGTGGCTGCTTGCTAACACTTCTGAAAAAGCTCTTCTGAAATTGTTGTAGGATTTGTGGTTCCTGTTGTGTCGTATGAATACAGTTTAAAGGTTGGGAAGCCTTGCAGTAATCCATTTATGGCCAAGGTACAGCTCAAATCCGCAGTGGAGGGGAGGGAAAGGTTCAGTGCCTGAGTTGAGCATATGGTCTTGAGTTTCAAAGGTGCCGACCACTGAAGTCAGTGAGCATTGCAATGGCCCAAAGCCAGGCCCATAATGCCTCTGGGTGCTGGAAGGAATACAGTGTGTCTTATCACATATCTGGAGCCCTGCAGTTCTACATAGAAAATGTTCAGCAAAGTCCCTTTCTTCTAGAAATCATAGTATCAATATAGCCTTTTTATTCAGGCTGAATTACTGGATGTATCAGCCAGCATTTTGTCCATTCCTTTTGTCAATGTTGTCATGTATTTCCAGTACCCCATTATTGCAGCCTTTTCTTTGCACCTGGGTGCACTCTCCTCAGAATGTTTCCTGCCTCCTTTGGCCTCACCCGCTGCTGGGAAGAAGCGCACATCTACACAACAGCTGCTACAGTCGCACAGCTGTAGCTCCAGAGTGTAGATGCTTCCTGTACTGACGGAAGGGTTTTTCCATTGAGGTAGTTAATCCATCCTCCTGAGAGGTGGAGAATTCTTCTGCTGACTTAGCCTTGTCTACCCTGGGAGTCAAGTCAACCTAACTGTGGTGCTCAGGGTGAGAAATTTTTCACAGCCCTGAATGCTGTAGCCAGGTTGATCTCATGTTTAACTAATCAGTATCCCTCTCTCCCCTTTTTGACTCATACTGGGTGCCAACAGTTATTATTAGAACTGTATTTGAAGTTTTCCAGAAATAAAAGTCATGACAAGCTTACAGGCTGGCACCTTTCAGTCTGCCTCCTGTGAATATTTAAGTCAGGGTTTTGTTACTTAACGCTTTTGGTAATTTGTTGGTCAGTGGTATTTTTTCCACTGCTCATAAGTAAATGTGGACTGTAAAGTCTGTACCTCCATCTTGAAGAAAGACTGCGATCCCCCACAGGGGTAGATTCAGACCATGCCACTGATTGTGGGTGTTATAGTGTATTGGGATTCTCTAGCAAAGTGTGTTTTGCTGCCTGTGTTGATTGTACGAGTAAATGTTAGAGGGATATTTTTGTGCCTTTCACACTATGGCAGGGGGTGATGGTGTCAAAGGATTTATGTAGCTTTTACACTGGTAGATTTTTCACCTATTGTGGCAGGAGAAAGTGTCACTCATCTCCCTAAACCCAGGCAACATTCTGGCGGGAAGCGTTTCTGACCGTGAATAAACTGTCAAAGACAAAGGTCTGTTTTGGTTTCAGGTGTAAGTGTAAAGTAAGTCTTCTAATTGCAGGGAGGTACCTGGCACAGAGTTTCTGAGCAGGCCCTGTGGCTTTGTTGAGATTCCAATTCAACAGCGTAGAGACCACCCAAACGAGTTAATGGAAATTTAATTTTAAAAACTCTTTGGGTATGTCTGCACTATGGGATTATTCTGATTTTACAGAAACTGTTTTTTTAAAACAGATTGTATAAAGTCGAGTGCATGCGGCCACACTAATCACATTAATTCGGCGGTATGCGTCCATGTACTGAGGCTAGTGTTGATTTCCGGAGCGTTGCACTGTGGGTAGTTATCCTGTAGCTATCCCATAGTTCCTACAGTCTCCCCCGCCCATTGGAATTCTAGGTTGAGATCCCAAGGCATGATGGTGCAAAAACAGTGTCATGGGTGATTCTGGGTAAATGTCATCACTCAATCCTTCCTCTGTGAAAGCAACGGCAGACAGTCATTTTGGGCCCTTTTCTCCCTGGATTGCCCTGGCAGATGCCATAGCATGGCAACCATGGAGTCTGTTTTGCCTTTTGTCACTGTCACCGTATGTGTACTGGATGCTGCTGACAGAGGCAGTACTGCAGTGCTACACAGCAGCATTCATTTGCCTTTGCAAGGTAGCAGAGACGGTTACCATCCCTATTGCACTGTTGATTGTCATTGACGCGATGAGTGACTGATTATCATCATTCGTACTGTTTGCATTTTGGAAATTGCGATGATGGTTTCAATCCTTGTACATCTGCGCTCTGTCAATGTGCTCTGCTGGCCTCGCTGAGTGGCCTGGGGCTGCATGGCAAATGGGAATGACTCCTGGTCATTCCCTTTTTATGTTATGTCTAAACATAGAGATCGTCTGCTGCATATGGGGCAAGTGTACTAGAGAAACAGAGCACAGCACACATGTCAGGCCCAGAGATCCGGCCAGAAAATGATGACTGATGACCAATTCTACGGGGTCCCCTGCAACAACCCCACCATGCTTCCCTACTCCCCAACCCTCCTGGCACCATGTCAGGTTCCTCCTGTGTGGGTGAATAAAAGAATGCAGGAATAAATGATTTTAGCGAGATAAAATGGAGGGAGGCAGCTCCAGTGCTATGATAGTCGGCAGGACATTAAGGGTGGAGGGAGAGGAGCGCGCTCCGCTGCTATGATAGTCCGGGTACAGAGTCTTTTCTTTAACTGAAGTGGGGGCTGTGGAGGTCAGCCTCCAGCTGCTATGATCTGAGGATAGTTACCAAACTTTGTACTATCTGCTAGAAGACCAGGATCATTCCGCATTTAATCAGGCACCCTGGCCGACCTCACCGAGGCACCAGGGCACTCCGAATGATGGGACAGTTTTCCACATTTTGTGCCACTGCCATCGGAGAGGGGGGGATGCTGTTTCGCGCACAGCACCGCGTTCTACTCAGGCGAATGCAGTAGATCGGTGACATTGAAAAAAGGTGAGAAACGATTTTTTTCCCTTTTCTTCATGGGGGGAGGGGAGGTAAATTGCGAACATATACCTGAACCCCAGACAATGTTTTTGACCTTCAGGATTGGGAGCTCAGCCAAGATGCAAATATTTTTCGGAGACTGGGGGCTGTCGGATAGCTGGAGTCTCATCCCCCTCCCTCCTTATAAGCGTCACATTTGTATCTGTTGTTTCCATTTGCCTTGTTCACGCGATGTGCTAAGTCCCTGCTGTGGCCTCTGTCTATCATAGCCTGGAGATTTTTTCAAATGCTTTGTCATTTCGTCTTCTGTAATGGAGCTCTGATAGAACAGATTTATCTCCCCATACAGCGATCAGATCCAGTATCTCCCGTACGGTCCATGCTGGAGCTCTTTTTGGATTTGAGACTGCATAGCCACCTGTGCTGATCAGAGCTCCACGCTGGGCAAACAGGAAATGAAATTCAAAAGTTCATGGGGCTTTTCCTGTTAACCTGGCCAGTGCATCTGAGTTCAGACTGCTTTCCAGAGTGGTCGCAATGGTGCACTGTGAGATACCGCCTGGAGGCCAATACCATCGAATTGCGGCCACACTAACCCTAATCCAACATGGCAATACCGATTTCAGCGCTACTTCCCTCATCGGGGTGGAGTACAGAAATCAGTTTAAAGAGTTCTTTATATCGATATAAAGGGCTTCATTGTGTGGACAGGTGCAGGGTTAATTCGGTTTAACACTGCTAAATTCAGTTTAAACTTGTAGTGTAGACCAGGCCTCTCAAACAAAGATGATGTCTGGTAAACAGTGAAAAATGTATCTCCTCGGGGGGCCTGCTCCAAAGCCCATGGAAGTCAGTGGACAGATTCCAGTTGGTTTTAATGAGCTTTGGATAGGAGCTTTCAGACTACAGAGCTACTTTTGGTGCACCTTTTGTTTAAAATATATATTTACTGCTTCTGACTTGCGCTGGAACATCACTGTTGAATACTGGATGAAATTCTCTGGCCTGTACTATGCAGAAGGTCAGATTAGACATTATAATGGTTCTTTGTGGCCTTAAAAATCTATTAAAAGTAACTTCTAAACTGTGCACTCATGCCAGCGGAGATCTGTCCATACTGTGCCTGAAATCATATGAGCAAACAGGTTCTCATTATTACCAATATTAATATTAGTATATATTTTTATTTATGTATTTTATTTATACTATGCCCCAAAGTGCTCTAAGAGCTTTTCAGACAGAAAATAAGAGAGGTCTCTGTCTCTTGGAGCTTACAGTCTACGTAGACAACATGGAAACATAAGGGGAAAGAGAAGCAATGGAGGATTTCTTTATTATTATTTTGTGCTTATAGCATGGCTCTAGGACGGTTCCCCTGATCCATATGGACACAGATCACTCCCCTCTCCCTTCTGGGAAATCATATAGCAGGTTACCAAGGGAGTGTGAGTAGCATGGTTTGGCACAGAAGCATCTTGAGAAAACAAAATCCTTTCCCACACTGCTTATGGAGATCTTGCCAAACCCATGGTTATTTCTAGCTGGGCTTCAACCAGAGTGTAGACAGGCTTCTTGCGTGGCAGAGCATAACAGGAGATGACTAAAACAATCAACCAACCACCACAAAGCAATGAAATGTTGTTCGCTCACCACTCTTGGAGGAGCATAGAGGTGTGGGTAGATAGGACTGGACACTAGTTAGTCGATAGGGAGTAAGACCAGCGGTGGCAGGCTTAATAACAGGACAGTAACTGAGAAGACTGGAAATCTGTTTAAGTGGTGCCAGTAAGTTTCTATTTCTTTTCATGCAACTACCCCGGCTCTGCTGCCAGGAAGCCACCACCAGACGTCAGGCTGCTGCCTGTAAAAATCTAGAAAAACTCCTCTTGGGAGGGCGGAGGGAGAAAGGAGTTTCAGAATTCCCAAGGGTTTGCCTGTCCAGTGCTTGAGGGGATATTTGTTCAAACAGTTTTATATTTGCTTAAGAAAACCTGTTTTTCCTCAGAATGACCACAAGGGAAACTATTAATGATACAACTCTGAGGATATTGTGCAACTTCCAAATGCTTTCTTAATGATCCCGCATAGACAGCATGCATTTTCCAGTCTCCAGTGATCCCCACCAGGATAGGAAATGCAATAAAGTCATGTTAAGACATGTAGTTCACTCAAATGGAACAGCTTTTGGGCTGATTCCGGATTTGAGTCTGCTCTTGAGACTTGAAATGAGGCACTTCTTCAAAGAATAGCAACCATAAAAGTTGCCTTTAAAACAAAACCTATTGTTTACGCTGGAGACTGATCTTCATTCAATCGCTTTATTGCTCATCTTGATGCCCTGGCTTTGAAACTCGGTTCTTTTGATTTGTTTCCATGTGCAGAATGCAGGCTGTATTTCATAACTGAGGCATGTGTGAGGTGGCACTTCAGAATAAAGTGCGGTGTTGGTGACAGGAGCTGCAAACAGCGCACACTAACAGAATATGTTGCTTGATTTTCATTGTATTTTACCATAAACTAAATCTGTGTTAACCTTGATTAATGTTAATACCCCCATTTCTATGAGATTGGGTTCATTGACTATGATTTGCATATGTACTGTAATAGGCAGAGTTTCACTTAATGAAAGGATAGTATGCAGTTTGCACTAGCACCTAAAATGTAGAACCTTATCTGAATCAGTTCTGAACTGTCCACACCTTTTAAGCAGAGCAGAGCTGAGCAAATACTTTGAAATTCCTTCCGTAATTCCCTAAGTGTTCCTGCTAGCACACTTGTTCCCTGAGCCTTCACTCAACTAAAAAATCGAAGTCAGTTAGCTCTGTTCATAGCCCTTTTTTGTGTTCATGTTCCACAGATAATCTAGCAAACAAACTTACTGGCAGGAATGTTCACTTTAAATGACCAGTAAGGAAGAATACCCATTGAAATCTAATTTTGAATTTGTAAATGCAAGTATGCACAGACACAAACCACCTGCTGCTTGATACTAAGGGTTACACCCACGATCAGGGAAGTGACACCATACTGTAACAGTAGCCACTAGAGTCAGTGGGTATAATCCCTACCGTGTAATAGTAACCAAGGTCTGTGTCACATGACTTGTGTCAGGCAATAAAGATCACTTTTTTTGTGTGTGACATAGTTACTGTGGGTGACCTATGTGTAAAAGCAAATTATTCATCTCATCTTGAATTTCAAATATCAATTGCTTCCAATGACCTGCTTGTGAATGATTATCAGGCCAAGAATTACTCATGGAATTAATTCCACAATGAACTTTGAATAAGGAATTAACTATGTGAAAACTATAAGCTGTTCAGACAATTAACAAACAGAAAAGGAGATTAAATGTGTTGAATAAATTCCTTGCAACATCTTATTTGCTTAACTCTTACATAGGCCTTTATCTGATATCTTGATTATTGTAATCTCTCCATCTCTGGCTTTGCTGACTCCAGCTGTGGCTTCCTTATGTTCATTCAAAATGCTATTCATGGGCTTTCTTTCTGGCCTGTTGTTCTGACCACCTCCATCCTCTTTGTGTTTCTCCACTGCCTTCCTTTTCTCCATTGCACCCTATACAAAATTCTTATCCTCATCTTTAAGAACATTGATCATTTCGCTCCACCCTAACTTTCAAATCCCATTTCTTATCATGACATGAGCTTCCACCTTTGCTCTGCAATGATACAGGTTTAAATTGTCTTCTGTTCCCCACAAGCTCTTTCATGCTTTCTCCAGGTTTACCTTACCATTGGGGAGAACTTCCTAGCAAAACTGGAAAAGGGACCACTTTATTTTCTTTTAAATCCCTCCTTTCCTTAAAACCAATATTTTACATGATACCTATAAATCACTACTGTTAGGACCAAGGTGTGGACTGTCATGCAAAATGGTTGGAACGGTGGGCTGTCTGGCCTAGTGGTTGGAGCTGGAGTCAGAGGCCAGGAACAGGGCTGAGAGTCAGAACAAAAATCAGGAACCAAGCTGGGGAGTGGACAGAAGCAAAGCTGGGAACAAGGCAGACACAGGAGCAATTGCAGCTGCAGGCATAAGCATTGAGCAGCTGGTGACCTGCTGGTACTGTTGGGCTTGAGAACATGCCTATTTGTTCCCTTCAGCCAATCAGGTAGGTCGGCCAATCAGGCTGTTCTGCTATAGCCCACCTGAGCTCATTAGTCTGCTGGGAGACTGAACTAGCTAGTCACAGGCTCAGCTGCAGGCCAGCATTCCTGACAATACCCTCTCTTCAAGGGCAGTTCTAGTGCCACCGAGACCCGGCTTCTTGGGATGAGTTTGGTGGAATTTCCTTGGCAGGTCCAGCTCATGGATATTCTCCACTGGTTCCCAGGCTTGGGCTTCTGAACTATCACCTTCCCATTCCATCAGGTACTGGAGTTTACCCTGAACTCAGCTGGATTACAGAATCTGCAGAACAAGGTATTCTTTTTGCCCTTGGATGGTTATGGGGGTGGGTTGAAACTAGCTGGAAATGGGTTCTCTGTGTATAATTTAAGGAGGGAAGCATGGAATACTGGATGAATATTCAGTGACTCAGGTAGCTGCACCTAAATGTCACTGGGTTAGTTTTTTCCAGGATTGTGAATGGGCCTAAGTATTGGTGATCCTACTTGGGTGATGGCTGGATTGATTTGAGGTTCCGCATTGATAAGCAGACTTGTCACCTACTACAAGGTTGGGTACAGCTTGGTGATCCTGGTTGGCATGCACTTATAAGCTTCTTTAGCAGGCCTCAAATGTTCTTTGAGTTTGTGTTGTACTTGGTGCAGATGGGTAACCAGATCTGCGGCTACAGATACTGAGGAACGCAGGGGCTGGGTGAAAGCCTGGATGGAAGTCATAACTGGCATAGATTGGATTTTGTTGGGCGGAGGCATCGGTTTAATTATTGTAGGCAAACTCTGCATATGGTAGCCTTGGGACCCAGTTGTCTTGATGGTAAGTCAGAAAACAACAGAAATACTGTTCAAGGATCTGATCGAACCATTCCATCTGCCTGTTGGTCTCTCAGTGATATGCCAATGAGGTAAGGAGCTCCACATCAAGGAGCTTGAAAAACATATGCCAGAAGTGCCAAATTAACCGTGGACCTCAGTTGGACATGATACCAGTTGGCAATCTGTGCAACTGGAAGAGATTTTCCAAAAAAACCTGCCCTAGTTTGCTGGGCAGTAGAGATTATGTTGCAAGGAACAAAATGCTCCATCTTGCTCAGGAGGCCAACTGTGAACAGCAGCACTGTGCACCCACGAAAGAAGGGCAGCTTCACAATGAAGTCTAGAGATATGATGGACCGGAGTGGGGAGGAATGGGCAAGGGCTGGAGGACACTGATCAGCTTTGAACATGGGGTCTTGGATCAAGAACAAAGATCACAAGAATTTACATACTTCTTGACATCAGAGCATAGGTTTGGCCACCAGAAATTCCATGAAACCAAGCCCAGCATTTTAGATTCACTGAAGTGACCCATAAGTGGTGTGTCATGACACAGTTTTAGAACCTTAAGTCTAGGCTGCCCTTCTGGGATGTAATGTACTCCTTGTAATAGAGGATCATATCCTGCAGCTGGAACTCTGAGCTTAGCTGGGTATCTTCATTATCCAATGTCTGACAGATCTGGTGGCGAATGGATCATGAGGCAACAGGGACCAAATGGAAAGCATCAGACAACTATCCACTGTTCCGTTAACAAATTTGGATGATTTAGGAACTGTGAAAAAAGGTTCAGTGCCGGGTTCAGCCATTCATTCTTAAGGAACAGCACATGTACTTTTCCATTTCTTGCCCCCAGGCTGTAGGTCACCACAAAGTTGAATCGGGCAAAAAAGAGGGAGCCACAGATCTGGTGCTAATTGAGGTGTCTGGCTGTGCAGAGATAGTCTAGGTTTTTGTGGTCAGTAAGGACCTGAAGTGGGAACTGAGCCTCTTCCAGGGGGTGATGCTATTCTTCAAAAGCTGCCTTAATTGCTAACAAGTGAAGTTGGTTATGCTGAGACCTGTATGCTGAAATAACACTGCTTCAATGACATAGTAAGATGCATGGTTTCTACTCTAAAGAGCTTGGTGGGTCTGGATGAATGAGGATAGTGGTTGAGGTAAAAGCCTTTTTCAGTTCGCTGAAGGTGCACTGGGCCTCCGAGGACCAGATGAATCAGATTCCCTTCCGAATATTGTGGCTATCATATGTGAAAACTCCTAGGCAAAATGCCAGTAAAGATTGGCAAAACCTGGAATTGTTGTACCCCTTGTGTGTCCGTCAGAACCACCCAGTTGGAGATGTCAGTTACCTTGCACAGATGTATAGTTAACCCTTTGAGAGAAACAGTATATCCAAGGAACTCAATCATGTTCTAATCAAAGTTTCTCTTCTTGAGTTTTGCGGAGAGGTGGTTCTGGTGGAGTGTCTCCAAGACTCAGCACTATGTTGGTCATGAAGGGCCTGGTTCTTGGAAAAAATTGAGGACACTGTCTAGTTAAGCAACAATGAATTGATCCAATATGTCCATAAAGATATCATTAATAAAGTGATGGAATGTTGCTGGAGTATTGCACAGCCCAAAAAGCAACAGTAGGTACTCGAAGTGCCCATATTGGGTGTGGAATGCAGTCTTCTACTCATCTCTTTCCCATATCTGAACTACATCTTAGGTCCCACAGAGGTGCAGCTTAGTGAAGACTTTTGGTGGAGCAAAGTCTGTTAAAGAGCTAATTGATGAGCCATAAGAGGTACAGATTCCTGATAGTTACTTTATTCAATACTTGGTAATCCACACAAGGCTGAAGGGAGCTGTCTTTCTTAGTCACAAAGAAGACTGGGGAACATGGAGGGATGAGTGAACCACTTTTCCAGGTTCTTTCAGAGCAGTTGCAACTCAGGTGATGAGACGGAGTAGATATAGCCAAGGGGGACCTCAGTTTTGGATAGAGCTCAATGGGACAGTCATAGCGATGATGAGATGAAGAGATGGAGCTGGTTTAAAAACCCACGGAACTTGTTATGGTCATTACTGAACTTGTCCATCCAGGGAATCTTTGGTTCTCCTGGATGGTGTGGCTTATGCTCGCAGGACATTGATCTAGATCTATAGGTTCCTCAAAACAACTACTAGCTGTAATAAGGAGATGTTCACTTTAGTTGGGTCCATCTCAGTAGTAGAACCTGTCCCTTCTTATATTTGTTTAGGCTGCTCAAACTGTCAAGACTGGGGCATGAGTGGTCAGTCCTAGTGGTTGGAGTGTTGGACACTAGTCAGCCCTAGTGGTCAGAGCTGGACTGAGGAACCAAGCAGGGGAACAGGGCAGGAGAGGACTGGAACAGGTCAGGAGCAAGTCTGGGAACAAAGCAGGCACAGGAGCAATCATAGCTGCAGGCATAAACTTTGATCAGGTGGTGACCTGCTGATGCTGCTGGGCTTAAACGCATGCCTAATGGGTCCCTTCAATCAGGTAAGCCAATCAGGCAGTTCTGCTGTAGCCCATCTGGGTTCATTAGTCTGCTAAGTATGTCACAGGCTCAACTACAGCCCCTCGTTCCTGACATCTACTGACTGGCATTGGGTTGGCTGGTGTCAATGTTTGACTACTGCAATCTCTGTGACTATTGGCTTGTGCATTCAAACCTATCTCTACTGTTACCGAATGATCCCACCCAATGGAGCTGCCCAGCTGCCCCGTGACTAACTTGCTATTGGAACAGGAGTACTTGTGGCACCTTAGAGACTAAAAAATTTATTTGAGCATAAGCTTTCATGGGCTACAGCCCACTTCATCAGATGCATGCAGTGGAAAATACAGTAGGAAGATATCTATATTCATAGAGAACTTGAAAGAATGGGTGTTACCATACACACTCTAACTAGAGTGATCAGTTAAGGTGAGCTCCTTAGAGACTAAGGCCTTGGCTACATTGGTGCTTTACAGTGCTGCAACTTTCTCGCTCAGGGGTGTGAAAAAAAACACTCCCCTGAGTGCTGCAAGATGCAGCGCTGTAAAGCGCCAGTGTAAACAGTGCCGCAGCGCTGGGACCGTGGCTCCTAGCGCTGCAAACTAATCCCGATGAGGAGCTGGAGTATGTGCAGTGCTGGGAGAGCTCTCTTCCAGCGCTGGCGCTGCGACCACACTCGCACTTCAAAGCGCTGCTGTGGCAGCGCTGCTGCAGTAGCACTTTGAAGTTCTGAGTGTAGCCAAGCCCTAACAAATTTACTTGAGCATAAGCTTTCGTGAGCTACAGCCACAAGGTGCCACAAGTACTTCTGTTCTTTTTGAGGATACAGACTAACATGGCTGCTACTCTGAAACCTGTCACTATTGGAATAACTTACAAAAGGGCATAGTAGGTGCACCACTGGGACTGCCTGGAGAATGCCTCCCAATGCTCTCCTTGGGATGATGTAATTCTGTACTACTGCTTACTTTGGTCTGTGCCCAAGGGTGTGTCTAGACTAGGACAAAAGATAATTTAACTGATTTTGGACAAATACACCTTTGATCCTAGTTTAGATATGCCCTGTGACCTTACCTCAATGGTAAAATAATTTAAGAGCTACAACTAAAAGCAGTGAAGGGTTCCTGTTACAGGAAAATCAATCCTCTGGCACGAACACCCCTGAACTTTGAAATAATTCAGAGACTGAGTCTCACTGTGAATTTTGCAAATTCTCTGTTTTCTGTCACATAGCTCTTAGATTTTAAAACCAGAAGAGACCACTATGATTGCCTGATCTTCTGCATAGATACAGAGCACAGAATGTTGTCTGGCAATTCCTGTATCAAGGCCATAACTCCTGGTTGAACTGCAACATGTCTTTTAGAACTGATTTGTTACTGTCACTGTTTAAAAATTATGCCTTATTTCTAGCCTGAATTTATCTAGCTTCAGCTTCCGGCTATTGATTTTTATCATGCCTTTGTCTGCTAGACTAAGGAGCCCTTGACTCCCAAATCTTCTCCCTATGTAGGTATTTAAATTCCCTGGGAAGTTGCATCTACTATGTAATGCCTGTGTTGTTAATTGGATACATATGTGGACTTTAACTGAGTTTCCACATCATGGGAAATAAACTGTTAGCATTCAGGCGTTAGGTGGTATAAATGATTTTCCGATAATTCTTCACATTTGTTTAGTGGGCTGTGTAAAACAACCAAAGACCTCAATGAAATATTACATAAAAAATTAAAAATAAATATGAACAAATAAAGGAAGTGTATTATTTTCTATAATTATAAATAGCAGCAGGACTGGTGCAAGAAAATCTAGGCCCCAATGTGTGGGCATTCAGCTGGGGATTCCTATGCCCTCTCTGAGGTTCTTTCTTTGTACAGCAAGATGTATGGAATTAACATGCCCTGAGGTTAATACTGATGTTGCACACTTACTGATTTCAGAGTCGCTGTTTGCCCTATTTCCATCCCTACCCCTTCCGCTATCCTCGTATGATCCTTCACCCCTTTTGGCAGATAGATAGGAAAACCTATCATTTCTAGCCCTTTAGAAGTTCTTGGGTTGAGGAAATCGAACCCTCAGTGAACTTTAAGGGGTGTAGAGCAAGGATGCGGGGTGGGGAGGAGGAAATAAATATTTTTTTTACTTTTTTGGGGGAAAACTTTCTGAAATGTTTATGCAAAATAAACAGAACTCGCTGAGATATTCTAGAGCTTTGGCAAAACCTCACATTTTCCCTAGTTCTCCTCCCATCTATAAACCTAAGAGTTTTTTCAGTCAAAGCTCCAGCAACCTCTGTGAAAGGGGAAAAGACATAATCCGTCAACAAGCACTTATGATATACCTCAATACATGAATCAACAACAATAAAGTCTTTACAGACTATCATGGACATGGGTACTTGTCCCTAACATCTATTTTAGAATACCCAAGCGTGGAGGGGGAGCTTCAGGTAATTTATGTGGTCTATTGACATACCCCGCTTCCTGCAATATAGTTGTCTATCTTATAAATCTGTACATATGTGTAGATTCTGCATAGAGGGAGAAAAGATGGCAGTGTTTCTGGTGCTGTCAAAGTGCACTTGGGGAGCATTTAGGTGTTACAATATACTCTGAGTTGCTATGCCAGGACAGCAGCTACACTAGTGCACTCAGTCCACATACTGAAAATCCTCATAAGCTGTGAGCAGAAAAGAATAATGCTTTGCACTTCCATCTAAGATTGCTAAGGCCCACACATGGCTCAGCCCTTTGAGGCGGTAACTCAGAGGGGAATTTAGCACGCAGCCATTTACAGGATTGGGCCCATAGTGGGTTTAGCCTCCCCAAATCACTGTGAAGTGGTGAAATATTATAATCTCCATTTTAGAGATGGGGGAACTGAGGCATAAAGATTAATGTGCCTTGTCCAATGTCACTCAGGAGCCTCCGGCAGAGCTGGGAATAGAACCAAGATCTCTAGAATTGGTAAGAAAATATCTGATAGGAGGTAGGTCTAATTGATCAGACAAAGGCAAAACAAGAGTTGGAAGCTGAAGACAGACGACTTGAGATCAGATATAAGGTGCCGTTTTTAAATTAAGGGTAATTAATCATTGGAACAACTTACCTGGGGAAGTAGTGGAATCTCCATCACTTGGAGAAAGTAAATCAAGACTGCATGTGCTCTAGTTAAAGCAGAAACTATGGGCTTGGGGCAGGAATTAGTTGACAAAATTCTATGGCTTGTGATATACAGGTCAGACTAGTGGATCATAATGATCTCTTCTGGCCTTAAAAATCTATTAATCGCCTGAGTGCCAGTCCTGTGCTTTAGCGACAAGAACATCCTTTTTGTGTACCAAATGCACATTCAAATTATCCTGTTTTCTAAATGAAATAATTCTGTCTTTGACTTTTTTCCCCTCCTAAGTTTGAGAAATTATTTTGTCTTAATCGCCTGAAAGAATAATTAGAAAAAATGCAATTCTTGAACAAACAGATGAACCAACTAGTAATCTCCACATTGTTATTTTTTAGATTAGTTGATCCTTTGTAAAATAAATAGAACTCTTCCCAGACTGAGATTTTATGTCAAATTTCTCCCTGGCACAAATCTTTGCAGCTGAGTTATGAATCCCTGGAAATAACATGGAAGTGCTAACAGACTCTTAGCTCCAATTTTGCTACTGGGCACCACTCTAATAAGATCTTTAATAGTTGCTAGCAAAGATAGGACCAACCAAATTCTTCAGGGTTCAGACACTGCTCCCAGGGGTGGGAGCAGAGCTCATTATTTTGTTCTCTTCATTCCACTAGAACAGCTCCAAGCCATGACAGCAAATGGGGATAATTGAAGTGAAAGTACTGAACCCTGACTGCCCAATCTTCTCATAAAACAATCACAGAATTGTCCCAGAGACCATTGACACAACAAACCTTGTACTGCAAATTTTGCTTCATAATTAGCAAGCAGTTGCTGTCATGCCAGTCAAATGGGTTTATGTGATGAAGTGAACGGAACAACAATTGACTGTCTTCCCTTGCAATCAAGGAGAAGAAACTGCTTTGAGCGAAGCTGACAATTATGTAAAGGGAACTAAATGAATTTGGCTTGCAGTTCATGCTTACCCCTTACAGATGGAATATGGGTCTTCTGAGGCCCATATTTAGGTCCTTGCTCCTTTGCACCTGACTAGTTACTGGCTAAGCGCTTAATGAGGCACAGAGAAGCAAAAGTAGGCAAAATTAATGCTGTGTTTCTTATTGTGCCCCTTACTCCTTTTAGACCAGGGAATGACCAGACACTCTTATATGTCAATGTATCTAAGTTCAAAGGCTGATCTTATCACCTAAAGACAATAGGAAACACAAGTCTGTTTTCACGGAAACAGAAAGGCTGTTGATATGATGACCCAAGAGACAAAGGTTTTCTCACAATAGATAAAATCAATGAAGAGGATTTCAGAAATACGAGATGATCTGTTTACAACTATACAGTCACAGGTTGTGCCTACTCCAGGCTTTTTTGTCACAAGTTTCCCACCCTTGCTACCAATGGTTCAGTTCTACTGGTGGTAACAACAGTGGAAGCACAAGTGTAGTGAGAACTCCAAGGATTTGCTGGCATTTTAAAGCACAGTGTTCTGTTCAGGGCAGGTCTAGGTGAAAACATGGGAAGCTGCTGGTGCTTCCACCTTTGTTACCACTATTGGAGCAGAACCAGTAGCCTCAGTGGTGAGGAAAAAATGTCTAGAGTAAACAAGCTATAAATTGACTTATTCTATAGTTTTATATATCAGTGGGATTATGGAGCCACAGTAGTGCCTGTGTGTTCAGGTTGGGTTCTGTTTTGCACTCAAAGCAGGGATTTAACTTCTGTTGTTGCATGAAGAATACAGTATATCTTCTCCGGATATGGTGTCTGTGCAACATGCTATGAGACCTCGAAACGTTAGATCAGTCAGGCTCAGAGTGCCAGGGGAAAGAAGTTCCTTTATGGCCATTTCATGGTTGAGACCTGCAGAACTGCCTGAGGAAGCAGGGACCTGATGTAATATAGATCCTCATATCCTGAGCAGTCCCCAGTGCCACTCCATAGAGAGTGGTCTTATTTGGCCACATAGGGACCATTGCAGCTACTGCTGCCTTGGGGGCTCAATAAGCCCCAAGAAATGACCATGTGAGGAATGAGTGGAAGGCTAGGATATGTCCCCAGTGTATAAAGAACCCTATGAGTAGGTGGGTAGAAAAGGAAAGTGGGACAGCTGATGGTGGGTTGCGGGGGGAGGAGGTTGTTGGTATGGTACAAGGAAAGGACACACAGAGTTAACATTTGCCTCTCCCAAGCTCCATTTCGGAACTGTCAGTTGAGATCATCCCCTTCCTGACTGAGGCAGACATCTGAGTGAAGCACTGAGTGCATGCAATGCTTCACTGATAACACCTCCCTGGTGTCCAGGGAAGGGCGTTTTACAGCTTCAGGAGTGATAGTATATGGCCACACCTAGGACCCAGGGTCCAAATGGGCCTCTGAGTTACAGGATTGGGTTGGACCACAATCCATCAGCCAGATCAGCAACCACATGTCCAGCCTGGCTAATGCTAACCCTTGACAGCTCAGATTTATGTTTTCTCTTGGCATTCATTGGAGCATCGATGTATGAGCTGCATGTGACACAGGCAGTAAATATTAGGCCTTTGTGTGTGAGAAATTGCTAGCAATAGAATGTAAATCAGTGTGCCTGAGGAAGTAGCCAAAATACGAGCAGACCTATAACCCTATCTTACTAAATAAGAGATTCTGACACCTATAGATCTATATTTTTATTCTTCTCTTTTTATGACTGTTTATTATAGCTACACTCTGAATAGAGTGTGTTTCCTGGTAACTTGCACTCAGAAGAGACCAGCACAGACCCAGAGGACCTGGCAGAAGAGGAGAATCCAGTAAGATAAGTCTGAAAAATGACAGTTTATAAAACACTGTTGAGATCCAGGCACAGGCCTGTGGGTAAAATCCCAGGATTTTATATCCAAATGCAGTTTTCTTTATTCTACCCATACTCAATACTGGCTTTAGATCTTGGAACTGAAACTGTGTCAAATGCTGAGGGCATTTGTTTTTTAAATTCTTAAGTGTTTGAAAGGGAAAGAAAACAGAAGGAATTGTACTTAGAAATTATTTTGATGTAGTTCACAATAACAGCTGGCAGACCAAGGGCTCATTGAAAGGTTCACCAGCACAAGTGGCTTGTATGAAATTAAAACCAAGAGGGCCCTGGCCAGGAAGAGGCTACAAGGACGGCCATACAGAATCCACTGGAGCACAGAACACGACACACTGTTTACTTTCTCTTTCAAATGCATTATTTATAAGAATGTTGTAACAATTATGTAATTATACAGAAGTTAACAGACAACAATAATCCAAAGGACCAAGAAATGCTAATGGCAGAGAATGGTTTTTGTTTAAATTCCTGTCGCAGATTCATATCTCTCTTTTTTCCCCTTTAGCAGAGTTGCCAAGCTAATGAACGATTCTGGACTTGAAAACTTCAAAACTTTGGCTATAGACAAGTAAAATAAAATTCATATTTTTCCCTCCCCTCTCTTCAATATGAACAGCTTCAGAAAATTGACTCGTTTGTTTCACCTTTTTGTTTGGGCCTAATTGGTTATGTTCTCTTCTTTGACAAATGGCAAGGCAGTGTGCTGACATGTACTGCACAGATATGGCCATTGTCTCCTCATGGTCCTGTTCTTGGCAGGAGGCATTTTTCCCAGGGCCAGATCTCATTTTAATGACAGAATCTTATGAAATCTTGAAGTATTATATCAATAATTCCTATTCGGTTACCCTTTGAAAACAAGTAGCAGCTATCAAAAGGTTATTTGAGAAGGTAGGTGATTGGAGATGGGCCTTCCTGATTATTTTCAGGCTTAGAAATGGACTCTGACGTAGGCAGATGTTCATTCCAACTATTACTTGAATGCCTTTTTGAGATCTCCTTTGGTACGGTTGATGTTCAATATACATTTGTCATTAGGATGTGGTTTTACATCCCCCAGTATTACTATCCAGGAGATATTTGGTTTTGCCAATGTCCAATTTCCTATGACCCATTAAACCCTAAGGAACTGAAGAGAAGATTCCATAGATGAGGTGGACTCACTTAAGCAAATACATCTACTAAAAAAGCAAAAGGTCTGCTAAAAAAAAGAAAAAAAGTATATTGTTGTCTCCACTGGGATTGTGCTAGGCTGAATTTGGCTAGTAGGATGAAATACAGACTTTTTAAAGAATACTTGTTCTAAGAGTGTAACTTCATGGTCTGTAGTGCAGTCACAACAGAGATTAATTCATCCAAGATATCCAGTGATCTTGTTTGCAGTGAGAGCAAGGTTCCAAATATCTGGAAATAGCTTTCTATGTAATGAATATGTAAATTGTGTGATACAAGATCTTCCCGTGGTACCAAATCTCCACACAAGTAAAATTGTGTATGAATGGTTTTCCCCTCCCCTGCAACATAATGGTTATCACTAACTGCAAAATAGATCCCCAAATCAGTGTACCTTCAGCTTTTAAAACAAACTAAAGTACTTTCACTTTCAGCTGGTTAACGTTGGATCCTGACTTCATGTCTTTCCCAAATGTCAGAGCAGGTCTGTGCACTTCTCTGGAGTTTTACATAGGAGTTTTAAACAATATTTATTTAAATAAAAGCTGCCAGTCATGACCTGTTACATCTAAACCCAATGGGACTAGCAAGGAGAGGCTATGCTAGTTGTTGTATCAATTATTACTTTTAAAATATTTTGTAGAAACTTTTGAATCCAAAAGCTGCTGAAGTAAACTGGTCTGACTTTGGTGCAAACTGAACGAGAAGATTTGGTGGAAATATTATTCTTTACTATATTGTTCCACTTTTGAACCTGACACTTTCATTCATCGGAAAGAGGCTAAAGGTTTACAGTTCCCAACAGAGGCTTACCCATCCAGCTTATCTGTTACATAGTCACCGTGGAGGAAGAACAGTATTACAGAATCCTCATAGCTTCCCATTCAGATCAGCTTAAAGAAGGGATAGCTCAGTGGTTTGAGCATTGGCCTGCTAAACCCAGGGTTGTGAGTTCCATCCTTGAAGGGGCTGCTTTTAGGGATCTGGGGCAAAAATTGGCCCTGCTAGTGAAGGCAGGGGCCTGGACTCAATGACCTTTCAAGGTCCCTTCCAGTTCTAGGAGATTGGTATATCTCCTATTATTTTTATTTTTATTATTATCCTCGCAAAGAAACCAATTGATTTCAACCAGACAAACCAAACAGGAAAAAAGTAATAGTCAAAGCAGGTTTCCCCTCTGGAGGTTTATGGAATCTCCTAATAAGGCTATGTCTACACTACGAGCTAGGGATGTGATTTCGCTGCTCATGTACATGTAGTCACCCTAGCTCTCATCAAGCTAGTGTGAGTATAAATAGCAGTGTAGCCACGGTATGTGTAGCATGAATACGTATACACCAGCAGGGAAATTACATCTCTTGCTCGTAGTGCAGCCATAGCTTAGGAGTTCCCTAGTAGCTATAATATGCGTTACACATTATAGGGCTTTGATGTTTAATCTGCAGTTGCTAGGGACCACTAAAGGTTCCCTGCTACTGTGCTAAGCTTTATGGCATGCTGCTGCTTATGGGCCTGGTACAGAGTCCACCTGTCTCTCCCTCTGGCTAAAGTGGTTGCAGGGAGGAATCAGGCCCTTGAGGAGCCCCTGGGGTATTGGAAAGCACAGTGGCCCTGTCTGACACTGTCGAGGTAGAAGATGGAGAAACAGGACACTGCCCTGCCCTTGACAATACCAACAATCAATAGAGGTTCAACAATTAATCAAGGCTCATTCTAGCACTTGGGAGCCCTCTAGGTATTTGTAATGAGGTATCTGAGGCACCTAGGGGTTGGGACAGGAAAAAGTGACCAGTTCTTTTGGTTTGTTGAAATTGTGCTTCCAAGAGAAGGGACTGGTTTATGGCCACCCTTCACAGAACGAATCCCCAGGTTTGGTCTGTGAACACCAGCACAAACCAGATCTTGCAGGACGGTCTAAGTAGTCCCAGTCTTGTGTGCCAGTTCCTTGGTTTAGCACTAGCGCACACACCTCAGAAGAAACTGCATCTGGAACACCCACTGTTCTGAGCTGCTATTTCAGAATAAGAGGCAGTGGTCTCAAGTTGCAGTGGGGGAGGTTTAGGTTGGATATTAGGAAAAACTTTTTCACTAGGAGGGTAGTGAAGCACTGGAAGGGGTTACCTAGGGAGATGGTGGAATCTACTTCCTTAGAGATTTTTAAGGTCAGGCTTGACAAAGCCCTGGCTGGGATGATTTAGTTGGGGATTGGTCCTGCTTTGAGCAGGGGGTTGGACTAGATGACCTCCTGAGGTCCCTTCCAACCCTGATATTCTATGATTCTATGAACTCACCGAATCCTGCAGCACCTAAGAATATGGGGACCTATTAGAGACAGAAGGTGAAATCCTGGCCTCATTGGAGTTTTGCCTGGGGTATCAGCGGGACCAGGATTTTACCCACTATGTCAATCTGGTTTTGAAACATACGGCTAAAGCCGTAACCCCTTCGCTGCCACCTTGAGGGGCAGCATTCTCTGAAAGACAGAAGTTGCATTCCAGTGCAGGATCCACACCCAATACATCACTAGACTGCTTTGTGCCCCTCCAAACAAGGTGGCTGCAGGAGAGCAGAGACAGTGGCTAAGTTTGTAAAGTAGATTTTTACATGTCTAAAAAATTAAATAAACCAATTCAGTTTGGTTAGGAAAATCTAAGTTAAAATCAGGGTTTTCAAAGGTGACTTGAGCTGAATTATTTCAATTCAGCAAAACAAGTTTCACTCCGCAATTCTTAAGACACAATCTAAAATATTAGACATCCTGAGTATGCTATGTTTAACACTGAAATAGTTACAAATATTGCATCTGGAATAGTAGTAAATGCAATGGACGTACAGTGCTAAATTCTGCTCCTAATTACAACTGCAGAATCCCCCAAAGATCACCTTTTGTGTTGTGCCATAATTAGTTATTAAATACATTTAAAATTTCCTGATTAATAATTTTTGTGCTTTACGTTAACGGTGCTATTTACTCCTTTAGGGCCCAATCTCCCTCCCACTGAAGTGAATTAGAATTTTGCCATTGTGTTCAGTGGAAACCTGATCCGATCTCTATTTTATATCTATTGGAATTGGAAACGTGTTCTGGATACTAACACATGATTTGCTATTAGAGACCATTCCCGAGTTAGTTGTATGAAATACTAAAAGCTTGGCAGGAATTGTTGCCTAAATATAAGTTTTTGCCAATCTGAGAGAAATTCAATGAAGAAAATACATGTACTTCAAGCTCTTGCACTAACCTTTTATCATCTTGCCTTTAGTTGAGAGCTTATCTTTAACTGTGCACTAGAAAGCAAAACCAAAAATTGACCTATGGATGTGTATGCTGAATGCCCCTTTACTCAGGCTGCGTAGGTGAGGGAGATAGCACAGAAACAAACTTTCCCTTTGTGAAATTCTCTTGAAATTTCCTGGTTTGCCTAAGATCTCCCAGAATTTGACCTCATGCACCCCAAGAGTTTCATAGCAACCTGTGTGATCTAGAATGTTATATAATGTAGCAGAATGATGCATTCTGGGGTTACATCAGTGCCATGGGCAATACCAAGAGGATTCAACAGAGGGGAGACTATAACTTTCAAAGGGTTAATTATGCCTTTTCTGGCCTGCATAATGGGTAGATGACTAGGATTCAGCACCAAAATCGGTGGCTAATTCAATTTTCATTTTTACTTTACAGTTCATCTTTGATTTGCATTGTTTTATGAACCACCACATCTTATACTATATTGATGTGGGCTAAGCAAGCACTGGGAGAATTATGGATTTTTTTGGTAAGGTGGAAATTTCAAAAAGTGGAAAAACAATTTTATTTCAGGTCAAACTAAATGTTTCATATTGATTTTAACCATTTTTTTTATGGTTTTGAATTTTTAAAACATAAAATTAAAGGAAATTTTGAATAAAAAGTGGTTTTGAATGGAAATGTTTCATTTAAAAAATGTTGAAGTGAAATGTTTCAGGTTTAATCCCCTCCCTCCCCCCAAATAAACAATTTGGCAAAAGTGAAATTAGCGTAATATTTTGGTACCACCAAATCTGCAGTTTTCACTGAAAAGAGTTTTGACCAAAAATTTCCATCCAGTTCTAGTGTGATCACTTCATGTCACTCTGAACTTCATGTCACATGTCACACTTCATGCCACTCTGTTCAGGGGACCCACTGCGATAGCATGGAGCAGGAGTCGGCAACCTCTGGGACGCGGCTCGCCAGGGTAAGCACCTGGCAGGCCAGACCAGCTTGTTTACCTGCCGCATCGGCAGGTTCAGCCGAGCGCAGCTCCCACTGGCTGTGGTTTGCCGTCTCAGGCCAAAGGGGGTGGCAAGAAGCTGCGGCTAGCATATCCCTTGCCTGCGCTGCTACCTGGCACCTCCATTGGCCTGGGACGGTGAACCGCAGCCAGTGGAAGCCATGGTCCGCTGAACCAGCCGATGCGGCAGGTAAACAAACTGGCCTGGCCCACCAGGGTGCTTATGCTAGTGAGCCACGTGCCAGAGGTTTCCAATCTCTGGCATGGAATATTCTATGCCTTGTATGGAACCCAAAACTCACTGGAGTTTTAGGTAATAGGCCAAAATATAATCGCAGTTGCACAGATTTAAATTCGTGGGTTTTCATGGATGTAAATGAGGACAGGATTTGATGCTATGAGTCTCACCTAGCTAAAGAGGATTTACATAAAGCAGAACCTTACTACATAGAAAGTGCTGGAATAGGCTCCACAGTCCCTTTTAAATCCCACATAAACTCTATTCTGAGGACTGACGTGGGACATAAGTGCTGGATAGGCAGTTTGCAGGCCCTCTGCTTAGGGGTTCACCCCTAATTTGTAGACATAATTACTGTGACTATATGCACTTATCCAGTAAATGTGTATGCAAATTACCACAGTTAGTAATTTGTGTTCCCGAATGTGATGACCATGTGAGCAAAGTAGGGGTCTAATTGCACAGCTAACTTGTTTACAAATCAAAACCTAAAGTATTCCCTCTGAGACTTGATGTTCTCTTCACAGGGTCACTGAGTTTGTCATGAACCTGCTGAAATCCACTCCTCTCTAGAAGCAGTATTTTTAGGAAAGTCAGAAATGTGTCTGGTTTCAACTGCCCTTTAACTTCACATTTGCTTGGATGATTTGCCAATGATTTTTTTGAACTTCCAAAAAAAAAAAAATTCTCCTTGGCTCAGATTATGCATAAAGCACTTCAAACTGAAAGTAGATTTTTGCTTTTTATGTTTGGTGGCAAAGTTAGACAGTATTTGAACTCAGACTTAGAATACAGAGCTGGCCACAACCTTAACTAAACAGCCATGGTTACAGCACCATAATTCCAAATTGAGTTGACTATGTACCCAGATTGGATCTAAATTCAAACTCCCCCAAAACTCCAGGGTGTTTGAATCCAGGCTTCTGGTTCAGCCTATGTTAGAAATAGGGGTTTCCTGCAAAATCCAGGAGAAACCTTCCCCAAAGCTTTGGGAAGTTCATAGACTTCTCTATATACCACTTGTTAACTATGTTCTTTAAGGACAAGCCCTGCTCCTTACCTTTGTAGACTTGGTTTTGCCATGCAAGCAGGTAGGATTAGGAAGAAAGGGCACAAAATTCAGTTTGGCTGAGGATTCCTGGATACCATGTAGAGGGTGTAAATAGGAGGGAACATGGATGGGATGAGGAATCCACTGCTGTTGTATCAACCCATTGTCGCCATACAAAGTGAATGAAGGGCATATAAAAGTAAGTGGTGACTTTGTGCCGGGGTGAATTTTCCCCACAACGTGGCAAGTACTGTGTTGAGAGGAGATTTAACACGGCCTGGCTGAAAACACAAGACAGCTGGTGCATTTTGCATATCCTACCCCTGCGAAACTGCAAGATATCGTTTGTTGCCCAAGGTGGTTATATATGATTGCTGGAGAAGTGGAGATGCTGTAGGGCTCGTTCTGGCATTACATTCTTCCCAATGAGCTACAATAACAACAAAGGAAGGATGTGTTCTGATGAAAGTCCAGTGAATTTTATTAACTTGACTAGCCATCATGTAAGCTGCAATAGATTAAAAGAATCAGAAGAACTCTAGGGAGAGCACAGGGAAAGCTTCAGCACCGTAGGACATGGAACCAGCCGAGAAACACCAAACTAGCCCACTCCATTTTGTAAGGAGTCAGTGAGAGATGCTGACTCGGTTGTGTCTATTAAGTAGGGTCCAGACACTAAGCCACTTAATGGAGTTGCCTGCCTCCCAACATTGGGCTAAACATTAGTGTCCTCATATGGTCTTGCCACATTCCAGACTCAAAATGGGACCCTGTATTCCACAGGCAGCATCTCTTGCCAAGTGAGCCAAAACTGAGCCTTTCCCTGGGTGAGGCAGTTGGAGCTGTGCAAACACTGTCCCTGCTGGAAGTTGTTCCTTGAATTGTGTATTGTTCAGCATATGGTAAAAACAACTTCAGCAACTGGGGATTGTCTTCCTTCTACAAGACAAGAAAAGAACTAAATTGATGAAGAGTGATCCTGCACTACTTTTTTCTGGAAATATTACACAAGTCATCATACCACATTGTATTAACTAAGTCGCCACCCTGGGGTCAGTAATGTTAAATTA
The DNA here is from genome assembly GCF_003597395.2 of Chelonoidis abingdonii. NCBI lineage: Eukaryota > Metazoa > Chordata > Testudines > Testudinidae > Chelonoidis > Chelonoidis abingdonii. The sequence continues at coordinate 34,147,636 of NC_133770.1, read as the reverse complement.
ACTTTATTTTCGGAGACGGGAGGGGCAGAGTGGATATTCCACCATATTGCTCAGGAGCGCCAAAAAAACCACCACATTTTCTTGACATCATCTCATGTCTCTGCAAAGCAGACAGCATTCCTGCAGTCAAGGAGTGGAACTAGTCAGTACCATTCCTCAGCTGGATTCAAGGGTCACTGTTGAGTGATGTAAGGTACTGGATCTTCCTGTGGCCGAGTGCACTGCTTGCTTCTGCAACACTTTCAGCTGCAGGGCAAGCGATTAGAACGAGGAGCTGAAACTGGTCCTCTTCTTTGGCAGTGCAGGCACACCCTCTGACCCTACCCACAGGGACCTTTCTGAAGAAAGCTGTGTTCTGAGAGCAGAGAGAGAAGTCAGAACAAGGACAGAAAATGACCACTCGTCTGAGGTTCAGGATTTGCTATATTCAATCCAGGGCCAATGCCAAAAAGCACTGTTAATTGGAGGGACTAGTGACATGCTCAAGGTCTAATATCTCATGGGTCAGTGCATACATTTCTTTTGATGGACAGCTGAGATTCCAGCTTTTCCTGTTTATTTCCGCAGCATTGCCCACCCCAAGTTTTCAAACATCATGAGATTTTATAAAAGAATAAATGCTGGCTTCTTTTTTATTTGCCTTCTCCTTTTTGAGCCTTTAGGTGCACTTGGGTTGCATCTTTAATCTTTTCTCTGCAACCATGAAGGCTAGAAAACTTTGTTTTTTTAAATGGAAGAAGAGATTTGCATGTAATCACTTGAATCTGTGAGCTGGGCCTTTAAGAAAAACACCAAATATTGCAAAACTCATGATAAAATCCTGAGAGTTGGCAACACTGATGGCCTCAGAGGTGGAGAGATCACACCTTCAAATCATGATGTTCTCACTAAGATCTTCCCAGATGTAACGTGCTTCCAAACAACCAGCAGGTCTAGCAATGCCAGGCCAAAATGCCCACATTTCCCACTTGCCACACGACCTTATCAGGCCCTTCAATAATTAAGATTATTTTAGTTCTTCCTTCTCATTCCCTCTTCCCTGCTCATCGGTTGCTGTTCCCCTGTTACACTAGGGGCAGCAATGAGCAATGCTGTACATACCATCAACCAGTTTACACTTGCCCGTATCAGCAACCACCACTCATCTCTGAATTATTTTTAGCTGATTCTGAGATCTGGTTAATCTTATACATAATGTTGACTAATTAAAAACAATGAAAATTATTAGGTCAGTCTGTAAAGCCAGCTTCCCTTTCTGCACCCACAAGATGCAGGCACAGTCCTTTTCCAGAACTGTTTGAAGAGGAATCACAACTCCTTCTATCTGTGAGTGAAAGCAAAAATCTTAGAACTGTAAGACTGGAAAGAACCTTGAGAGGTGATCTAATCCAGTCCTCTGCACTCATGGCAGGACTAAGTATTATCTAGATCATCCCTGGCAGGTGTTTGTCTAACCTGCTCTTAATATTAATGAATTAATGAAATTAATAGGTAGCAGGTTTAAAACAAACAAAGGAAGTATTTCTTCACATAACACAATCAACCTGTGGAACTCCTTGCCAAAGGATCTTGTGAAGGCCAAGACTATAACAGGGTTCAAAAAAAGAACTAGATAAGTTCATGGAGGATAGGTCCATCAATGGCTATTAGCCAGGATGGGCAGGGATGGTGTCTTTAGCCTCTGTTTGCCAGAAGCTGGGAATGGGTGACAGGGGATGGATCACTCAATGATTGCCTGTTCTGTTCATTCCCTCTGAAGCACCTAACATTGGCCACTGTTGGAAGAGAGGTTACTGGGCTAAATGGTCTGACCCAGTATGGCCGTTTTTATGTTCTTATGTAGGAGCCAACTTTTGAGGATAGAGCAGAGAAGAGAAAATCACAAAATAAATAATTTATAAATAAATGTGCCTAGTAGCTACTATGATAAAGGCACTACTGGGAAGGCCCAATGCATGTGTTACCAAATGGGAAATGTTATTTATATCATCAGCTGAACAAAGTTTCTCTCTCAGCATAACGGCAGTTAAGGCTGCTTCTTGCTTAGAGCAACCAAGCGAGGAATAGCACCTCTCCTTTCTCGTCTAGTGCCAGTGAACCCTCTCTTGACATAGCCATATTCCCCTGGGATGCGCATAGAAAACATTCCCCCCAATCAATGTGCCACTGTTAGAGTCAATATGCAGAAAAACAAGATGGATTTTTCCAGTCCCACAAGGTAACTCTTTCTAAAGTAGGTGTTTTATAGTGGGTGTCAGTTTCTTGTTTCCTTTCCTATCCCTTAAATACTGATTTGCATTTCAACAAGAAAAGGGGGCTTCTCTGTTTTCCCCAACAGCATTTGAATGAAGGGAGGGTGAAACAGCAGGAGGTTCACATAAAAATGTCATTCACCTTTTGGCTTGATTTCGACACCTCTTGAAGGGAATGCTTCATTCCTATGTAAATTGAGAGTGCCTCTATTTACAGGCTCATTGGCTTCTAGCTAGGGTGACCATATTTCTTAAAGTAAAAATGGGACAGCCTGAGACTCGCGAAACCTGTGAAGTGTGTGTGTGTGTGTGAGGGGAGGGCCGGGGCGGGGGAGGGGGGACTGGGCAAGAGCCACCCTAGACTGGGGCTGTCCCCCTGAGCTCCGAGTTGCCTGCAGCTGGGGCCGACCTGCTGAGGCCTGCACCTCCCGGACCTGGGGCTGAGTTCCAGAGATCCGTGCCGCCTGCAGCTGAGGATGGGGCAAGGGCTGCCCTGTTGAGCTCTGTGCTGCCTGTAGCAGGGCTGAGGCTAACTTCTTGAGCTTTGTGCCACCCGGGGGCTGGGGTGGGGGTCAGCTCTGAAGGTAGCGCTGCCTGCTAGCAGCAAATTTCTCCGCTTTCCTGCTGGCGGGCAGCGCTGCCTTCAGCTGACCTCCCTGGGAGCAGTTGCTGCTCTCTGTGCTGCCTTGCAGTTGGAACAAATGCACAGTTTTGGTGAGAAATTAGGGACGGCTGGGACAGAGCTGAAAAAGGGGACTGTCCCAGCCAAAACGGGACATACGGTCTATGCTACGAGCAAAGGAGAATGTGAGTGTGATGTCAGAGGTTTCTCCCAAGTAACTTACTGGCTATGTTGTAAGTTCCATTGAGAATAAATGCAACTATTCACAGTTACATATTTGTGCTTACAGTCACCCTACATTCCACCTTACGCTACTTGTGGAATTGTGCAGGGTTCTGCTGGGACATCTCCCACTGACTTTAAAGGGAGCCATGCAGCTTCAGTCCAGTGTGGAAGTTGAAAATGTAGGTTGTGTATTTCACATGGCAAAGGAAATCTAAATGAGACCAAAAATAAAAAAAAGAAAAGCTACAAAAGATACAGGCAGTAGCAGCAGGTTGTTGGAGTTCACTCAGCCTCTGCATGTGGGATGGAGGAAGGGACATTTTGTGCTGTGAGCTAGATCAGTGATTCTGAAACTTTTGTACTGGTGACCCCTTACACACAGCAAGCCTGTGAGTGCAACCCCTACCTTGTAAATTAAAAATGCTTTTTTATATATTTAACACCATTATAAATGCTGGAGGCAAAGAGGGGTTTGGGGTGGAGGCTGACAGCTCGTGACCCCCGCCCCCCTTGTGATAACCTCACAATCCCCTGAGGGGTCCCGACCCCCAGTTTGAGAGCCCCCGAGCTTAATAGTGTTGCCAGAACCCCAGGTCCCGATCCACAAAAGAATGCAGGCACCTGCCTGCCACTTTAGGAGCCTCAGTCCAATGTGTGGGCTCAACTGAAATCCTCCAAACCCCTGCTCAGCTGCCACCGAGTTTTCACCTTTAAGTCCCCCAGGTGCCACTGAGCATGTGCACAGCCACCTCAGTCTAGGTGCCTGGGCATCTAGCTCACACCTAAGCCCCAGTGGGATTTTCAAGCTAGTCTTTCCCCCCCCACACACCCCGCATCTGTGGGGCCTGCTCTGGTAGGGATTCTCAGGCACACCTAAACCCACCCCAAGGGTCTGACTACACTGCAGTTAGACACCCCAGCTGGCCTGTGCCAGCCAACTCGGAATCAGGGCTGTTTAATTGCAGTGTAGAATTCGGGCTCAGACTGCAGCCTGAGCTCTGGAAACATCTCACCTTGCAGGGACCTAGAGCCCAGGCTTCAGCCTGAGCCACAGTATCTCCACTACAATTAAAGATCCTATTAGCTGGAGCCCGAGTCAGCTGGCATGGGCCAGCGGTGGGGTTTTAATTGCAGTGTAGACATACCCTAAATGGCCAGGGGGATGATTAGCAAACCTCCTTTATGATCTTTAGCCCAGTGGTTAGGGTGCTCACCTGCGAGGTGGGAGACTGTAGTTCACTTCCCTTCTTTGGCTGATGTAGACCAGTGATGTGTGTTCTGTTCCCCACTCCATCTCAGGCGAGTGCCTTGACCACTGGATGATGGGATAAATTGCTCTCTTGCTGAAGCAGTGTATAAATAATTACATATGCCAGTGGTCCCCAACCTTTTTGTCTGGTGGGCGCCAGATGAAGGATCTTGGCGGCATTTGAGCATCTGCCGAAATGTCGCCGAATTTCAGCGGCATTTTGGCGGCGACACCTCTCAATGACGTAGCTTGTTGGCACCACGCTGGGAACCCCGACACATGCATTGGGTGAGAGAGACACCATGAGAGTGATTTTGTCATCCAGTGGCTACGGCAGGATGCTCAGGTTGGTCGAGAGCCAAGTTCAAACTCCTTCTACGCATCAGACAGAGAAAGGACTGAACTGGGGTCTCCCATCATCTGCATGTGTGCCCTAACCGTGGGGCTAAAGGTTATAAGTGAATTGGCTGTGTGCTCTTGCATTTCTTGCAACTCCCCTGCCACAATGTGGGCGCATAACTCCAGGAAAAGGTTTGCAGTGGAGAATCCCAAACAGAGACAGGCCCTCAGCTCCATGAGAGGGGTGGGACTTAAGCAACCCTCCCTCTCTTGACATTTGCTATTGGCTAGTTTAGGCAGCTTGCGGCTCAGTGTTTTGGTTTTTGCAGATTCCATTCTTAGGCACTGAACTCTCACCACACATTCTATAGGTATCCTGGGGCCCAGAGTCATCCAGGTATTTAGATTCCTAACTTCTGGAGAATTCAATGGATTTGGGCCAGGGTGCTTAATTACAGCTGTGGATACCACTGGGTGGCAAGGTGTCTAAATGGATCTCTCCTCCAAACTCTGCTCTTGAGTAGTTAATGTGGAGAGACATTTTGTGCCCTGAGAGATGGTAAAGGGCATATTTTAAAAATAATGCATTGCATTCTTTTCTGGGCACTTCAATATCTAAAACTGCAAAGAGTTTGGAGACCAGCAACAAAGCTCATTAAAGATCTAGAGGTATTGATTTAGGAGGCTAATTAAAAGATGCTAAACATAGAATGTTGGGCTAAGGACAGAGCTGTCTCCACAATATTTCAAAGGTGTAAATAGCAAAGATGCAGAGGGGTTCTCGAGAGTGTTCTGAGGTACCTAAGCCTAATGGGATGAAATTAAGAAAGAAAATCTGAGCTGAATATGGGGATAATCTCCCAGATAGTGGACTTGATCCCAAGCTAACTGAAATCAGTGAAAAGACTCCCGCTGACTTCATTTGCCTTTGGATCAGGGCCACGGAGAGCTATTGGACTGTGGGGCAGTCTCCTAAGATTAGAAAGGAGTGATGGAATTCATAGAATCATAGATTACTAGGATTGGAAGGGACCTCAGGAGATCATCTAGTCCAACCCCTTGCACAAAGCAGGACCAGTCCCCAAATCCCTAAATGGCCTCCTCAAGGATTGGGCTCACAACCCTGGGTTTAGCAGGCCAATGCTCAAACTGCTGAGCTATGACTTCAAGCATTTACAGCTAGTCTGGAAAAGGTACTAGAAAATACACTGCAGAGAACTATCGGGCACTGGTGGACTTGACCTAATAGATCTTTTCCAGAAGCAGCTGCATATGTTAAAACCAATGTTTGTGAATAATCTGGATAGCTGGTGAGTTGCACCAAAGTTATCTCTTTATTTGTTAGTCATGAATGTATGTGCAGAAAGAAAGCTTTTTGTTTATACAATCTTTGGGGAAATAGCTTTTCATCACTCATTAAAAAGTTTGTTATCCGATCATAGAGCAGAAAAATCCCATGTGTCTTAAGTGACCAATTTCTCATCAGCATAGTGAACAGCAAATTAACTAATGGCATGCAGTGGTTAACATCTGTGATAGCTAGGGTGACCAGATAGCAACTGTGGAAAAAACAGGACAGGGGATGGGGGATAATAAGCGCCTATATAAGAAAAAGTCCCCCAAAATGGGACTGTCCCTTTAACAATGGTCACCCTAGTGATAGCAGACATGAGGCTGAACACTGTTTAGTGGTGACTTGGTCATATTATGTTCCGCCTCATTTCTGGTGACATGATTGTTAACCACCGTGTTCAGACATCATGACACTTTGTTGTGTGGATTAGGTTGAAATGAACATGGATGATAGGTCCATCAGTGATTATTAGCCAAGATGGTCAGGGATGCAACTGCATGGTCTGAGTGTCACTAGCCTCTGTTTGCCAGAAGCTGGGGGAGGAGGGATCACTTGATGATTGTCTCTTCTGTTCATTTCCTCTGAAGCATTTAGCATTGGACACTTTTGGAAGAAGGATTCTGGGCTAGATAGACCATTGCTCTGACTCAGTGTGGCCATTCTTATGTCCCTAACAACTCCCAGGCTGAAGTCTGTATGTTTAAACGATTGCACAAACAATACGAAAGGCGAATACATTAGTAAAGATAAAGTCTATTTTCAGGGAAGTCACAAACAAGAAAAAGGACTAAACTTGTCAGGTCTATTCACAACAAATAATTTACCCAGCTCCACTAATTCCTGTGATTCAATAATACTGTGATTTGTAGCTCCTGAGTCATACTTGGGCTCCATAGTATTTAATCTGTAGAAGCCTGGCTGCAGGGCAAAAGCCACAGTATTTAACTTGAGAACAGTGTTCCAAAACAGCACCAACAAATAGCTTGGACGCAATTTCTGGTTGCCATTTGTTGTGAAATTAAAAGGAAAAAGATATATCCAGTTTTGGAAATAGATCACTGGTAAAATACAATTGGCTAATGTTACTAGAATAAACTGGGTTGCTTTAAAATAATAAAGAAAGAAAAATCCCAGCGTCCTTGTGGTAGGTATTAGCCTTTGGTTTCCAGTTACTCACCTTTTTACAAGTCTTAGCGATCTCATAAACGTTGAATGTTGTAGTAAAAATATTTATAGGGTAAGTCAAAGAAAAACATAAAATTGTGTTTGAGGAGGTTTGACATCAGTATAGCTGCTTAGCCCTCTTTTTTCTTTCTTTCTTTTTTTTAATTCTAAAAAAAGCTGGATTGTGTGACCCCACTAAAAATGATAGCTATTTAAACAGATGGTCTGGAGTGTATTTAGTGTTTGTTAGTATTTCCTTTTCTAAATTGTTAATATTTACCTTGGGAGACCCTGCAATAGTTTTAATTGTAAATGTCAACCAAACAACTACAGTGGTGTCACTGGGCATTTATGGAGTTATTGCAAAATGCTGCTTGGTATTTCCAGATGGCAATTCAGCCATTCCATCTGGGGCTGTTTGTGTCAGATCTCTTTCTAAGAAGGTTTGGGACTAGTGGTCAGTAAGTGGATGGGAAATCTCCAAGGAAAGCCCAGCTGCTTAAAGGAAGTGTTCAGCTCTTCTCTCTGAATCCGTACTGAACCAATGCGTCCGTGTGTTGCTAGCAAGCACTGTGTCACTGGTGGGGCACACTTGTTTGTTACATTCTCATCATCATGGTATCTCAGTGACTACTCTCATTAGCAGTTTTTCTAGAGTTATAGTGTTTAGCCTTGGCCAAACTTCCAGCACATCACAAATTCTCACTTTCACAGCTCAGTGTGAGCAACAATTGCTACTCAGACATGGTGCAGCACTTGAATATTGTGTGTGCCATCAGTCAGAGGTGAGGCCCAGCATTGATATCAAAAAGTGTGGGGGTCCTGCAAAAAAACAAACTTAGCATTATATGTTTGTGCAAGCCCTTGCAATGTGGCTACTATCATGGATTCTTTATTTAAAATGAAGGGATTCATGAAAAGGACCATTTACTGCTCCATTGTGCATGTTCAGAGAAATAATGCAAAACTTTAAAGGTGAAATTAGTTCTGAAAAGTACCAACCACTGTTTAAGATATTATTAACAGAAGACATGTGCCTTTAAAATAACAAATATATTTATTTTAATTAAAACTGTGTCCTTATGGGAAAGGAGTAGTCAGTTTAATGGAAAGCAATAACTTTTGTATTGGCCTTTTTGGAGCACCCTATAGAATTATAGCTCAGCTTCCCCACCCTTCTCTCATCCCCCAGCCTGGCTACTAGAGAGGCATCAGGCCTGTGAGTCAGTTAGACAGCTGAAAAGACAGCTGTGGGAGGAGGGGCAGGAGAAGCAGAGAGCCTGAGTGCTCAGCCTTTGGCTGCCCACCTTCAACTTTCTCGTCAAAGTCACTTTCAGATTGAGCAGAGAAAGTGATATTGATAAGAGCCTGCCAGTCAGGCAGTCAGCAATCTGAAAAATTCCATTTGGGTCCCCCCCAAACCCTTTCTGTGACAGTGTTCATGTTTTTGTCCAAACAGTGGTATTTTTTTTAGGAAGGGCAGGAGTGGCGCCAGGGTTTTTGGCGCCCTAGATGCAGGGCCGCCTCGCCTGTCCCGTGGCTCCGGTGGACCTCCCACAGGAGTCCCAGCAGACGTTCCGCTGGTCCCGCAGCCCCGGTGGACCTGCCGCAGGCGTGCCTGCGGATGCTCCACCGGAGCCGTGCAATGGACCGTCCGCAGGCACGCCTGCGGGAGGTCCACCGGAGACGCCTGCCACCCTCCCAAATCCTGGTGCCCTAGGCGACCGCCTAGGTCGCCTAAATGGAAGCGCCGGCCCTGAGGAAGGGATTTCCATTTTCTGGCCAGCTATGCTGAGTTCTCTGAAATCTGGCTGTCAAGTCTTTTTAAAATGAGACCCGCTGTGACAATGGGTCCTTGTTCTTGATCCCCACAGAACTCTGCCAATATAATTGGCTTGATATCACTTTGACTGCGGTAAACTGACAGGCCTTACAGTAGTACTTAACACTGGCAGGTCTGATGGTATTAACAAACACCGGGAGCTTTATATCGGTATTATTAAATGGTGACTCAGCATGATGTCCCCTATGTTTAGATAGAAAATATCTAAAGGTTTCAAGCCACAAAATTAATGTCTGGTGTCATATTTTCAGTGACTATGAGAGTCTTAGTTTTGTGAACACCTCTTCTTGTGAATGTGATTATTAACTTGCCACTACCTCTTTGCTGTTCATTTGTTTACTATATAGACAGCATAGTAGGACTTCTCCTTGCCATACTTGGTCTTGGATACAATATAGAAACAATTTTGTAAGCACTTACATTTCTCACAGCATAAAATACAAGTTGCAACATAAAACCACAAACCCTTCAAGATTATGTGAGAGTTATGGGTTGCTGAGCCATTAAATCCGGTAACAATTGTTCAGGATACTTCAGAAAAAAAAAAGTTTTAATGCTGTCTTTTACAGCCCTGCTTACATTGTATGATCCTGTTTTTAATCAGCTCCCATGGTAGGAGCATTGGATAAATACCACTGTCACGTGTGTGTACAAGTTCTGAACTTTGAACACATGCCGTATAATACATATTAATCTGTTTACTTACTGAGTCTGGTCACAGTTAATAAACCCATAAACCTGGGCACTGCTGGTTCTATAGTGGGCATACAAGCATAGATAGCATACAAAGAATGAATTGGAAATGTGTCCATTTGTGGAAAGCTGGATCTGCGTCTAGGGTGTGAAGATATATATTTAAAAATGGCACCTCCAAAGGGGAGTTATTTGCTGAGCACTGATATTGTGAGTGCCGTACATACCACAGAATAAGATGAGGTCCCTGCCGGGCCTTGATCTTGCAATCATTTACATGTATGAGTAACTTTATTCAAACGCATAGTCTCAATGTGTAAAACTCACCTTTCTACTGAGTCTAGCACAAGATCTGAGCACCATTTAAGTCACAGGCAAGCTCTCCAAATGGGGTTTACGTAGGACTTAATGCATAGATCTTCTGCAAGCCCTGTGTAGAGGGATGAATTTCACCCATTAAGATTAATGGGACTACATATGTGTGCAAAATGATTCACTTGTGGGCTCTGAGATTATGATTAAGCACCATGAAATCACATCGTGGAGATGCACAGCAATGCTGATTTTTCTGCATGTTAAAACTGTGCTCCGCACTGCAAGAATCGCACACCTTAACGGGGGCTTCGTGCTAACTGACCTCACAGAAAAAAGAGTGGTTTGAGTTTAATCATGTACTAAAATAGTTTCTGAATTTTTGTTTGGAAGAAGAAGAAAAAGCTGTGTTATGTATTATGGCACGTCTTGAATGGGATGTGGGATTTCATGGTGGAATTCATTTTGAAGTTCCTCTGGGTCTCTTGTTTCATCTTTGTCTATTAGCAACTTTGCATTAGTGCTGACAAATATGTGAAAAAAATGTCTAGAATAGGATGCTGTCTTAATTTGACAGAACAGATTGCTACTAGTTCTGTAGGTTCTTGGCTCTCCAGCCCCTCCTTGCTAGAAACTCTGACTTCTATAAATTTCTCCTGAGCTTGCTCTGTGCAATATACCAGGGGGTCCAGTAACAACTTAGTGAAGACAGATGTGAATGCAGAGTGAGCAGAAGCTAACGGACTCCCTTGGCATGTTGCCCCTTTTTCAAATTTCAGTGTACCAGAAAAACAACCCCTGTCTACGTTTTGGCCTAAAGCAGAGTTCTGGTGCAAGTAGTTCATCAAAACACACTCTCCTCAGCTCTTTAAACGCACAGCTAGATCAAAATAAAGTATGAAGAGCATAAAGTAGCTCACAGACACCGTTTAATAAAGCCGAGGCCTGCTTCAGGAAGAAAGTTACCCAGTAAATATCCTCCTCCAGTAGTAAAATAACTGCTGTGAAGAATTACAAGAACTTTTGTGAGCTGTAATTCCCTGAGGAAAAAAAAGAGAGTTTTTAACAATCTTTCATCTCTGCTTGAAAGAAGAAATATAAAGGCTGCCCCTAAACTATTAGGTGCTTGTGAGCTGCCTATTAATAATGCCATCTTCTGTCTAGTCCTAAAGTGAGACAAGAGATATGGAACTAAAACAAGCCCACAGCCAGCAATGGCCAGCTTTATGAGTTTTAGAACTTCAAAGCATCCAATCTGGCAGAAACGCTCCCTACACTGGCTGTATTCAGGATCAAGAAATCAATGGCCTTAAAATGCTTATTAAAGAAAATTCTGCATGAGAAATCAACAGTCTTTTGCTAACATTGAGAATTAATGTTTTGCACCCCAGCAGTTCAACAGCCATCTGAAAGGAAAACTAAGCAACGTTTACCTATTTATTTTTTGCTTTTCTATGCTGCATTTTATCCAAGTACTTTTTATATAGTAAGTCTCAAAGCCCCTGTGTGTTACTGTGAGTAAGCGTTATCCCCATTTTACAGATGAAGAAACTAAGACAGAGGGAGGTTAAAGCCAACATAAGTGATTCTTGATTTTGGGCACTTATATTTGGTGGTGTCCAAAGTGAGACATTGCAGGTATGTCAAACTGGGCACCCTAAATCAGTAAGCATGGTTGAAAATTTGGGGGCAAATGATTTGCCCAAGTTCATAAGATGAATCGAATATAGAGCCAGGAATAGAACTCAAGAGTACACTCAGATGTGGCTCAATCAAATTTTGCAATACAAATAATTATAGTAATAATTCTTAGCTCTGATGGAGTGCTTTTCACCCATAGATCTCAAAGCACTTCACAAAGGAGGTCAGTATCATATCCCCATTTTACAGATGGGGAAACTGTGACACAGAGCAGTGAAGTGACTTGCCCAAGGTCACTCAGCAAGTTATTTAAATGGCCATCTTCTATTTCAACAACTAGGAGGACTGCATTATCTTTCGGTCTTTTAAAAATCATTTCCTTCCCCTCCCCCCCCCGTATATTGGTTTTAAATATGATGCTGTTTTTGACAATGCAAGAAGACAGCAGAAATGTATGTTCTCAGATCTGGAATCCAATACCTTTATCACTGTTGAGCAAGCAAACCATCTGGAAAAGTCCATCCTGAACTCTGTTCAGTTAAATATGGTGCCATTACTTCTTCTGTATCAGTGGTTGGCAACGTTTCAGAAGTGGTGTGCCGAGTCTTCACTTATTCATTCTAATTTAAGGTTTCGTGTGCCAGTAATACATTGTAATGTTTTTAGAAGGTCTCTTTCTATAAGTCTATAATATAGAACTAAACTATTGTTATTTGTAAAGTAAATAAGGTTTTTAAAATGTTTAAGAAGCTTCATTTAAAATTAAATTAAAATGCAGAGCCCCCCCCGGACCGGTCGCCAGGACCCAGGCAGTGTGAATGCCACTGAAAATCAACTTGCGTGCTGCCTGTGGCACACGTGCCATGGGTTGCCTACCCCTATTCTATATCTATCCATTTTATTTATCAACCATCCTGTTAAGTTTAGCTGTGCAGTATTATACTGCATCTTGCAATGCGAGTCCCAACTATCAGGAATGAGGTAAAAGAAATGAGTACCTAAGCAGCTACCCAGAAGCGCAAGAATGATTTCCATGCGTGCCACCCAAATGAGAGCGAAATACAATAAAAAGAAATGAAGCCAAGTCTGTGCTCTATGCAAGAGCTATACTTGCAAATAATGAGTTAAACCTTAAGCTGACAGAACTAAATGTGCATTTTTCTTCTTGTATGGACAGCCGAGGCTCTAACAAGAACCACGTCTGTAATAAAAGTAATGATGTCTATAGCAGGAACTTGTAGTGCAAATCAAACATACCATTAGCTTGTCAGGCCCAGCCAAGTGAAATAACAAGCAGCTGGGTAGTGCTGCACACTGAAATGGAAAACTGTTGCCCCTTAACAGAAGATTTCCTCAGAGAAAATTAAGCATGAGGGGCAGCAACAGACCTGGTTATTCATGAGCACAGTGTCACAGGGAGGTCAGTGGAAGGACCTCGCTTAAACCATCATTCTGGTTCAGGAAATACTGCCTGACTACTGAAGTTAGTAAAGCAAAGCTCTACCTGACACCTAGATGAGTAAATCAGTGCAGCAGGAAAGCATCCAGTTCTGTGCCCAGCTGTCTGCCAGTAGGTGTATGGTGAAAATGAAAAAGGAAGGTGTAACAAACCGTTTCCCATGTGACTGCCCATATTTGGTCACGAGGCCGAACTTTCTCTAGTTTCCAGGGTGCATAAAGAAGGGTGGAATGTGCCTGGCTAGAGGGTAAAAGGTTTTCTAAACAGAAGTTTATTGAAGAATTAACTAATCTGTAAAGTGAAGCATTTCAGTGTTGCAGAAGAAGAATTCTGGTACAGATTGTGTAGGATTTCATGGGTGCTTGTAGCACACACTTTCAACTAAACCCAAGCTGTTTATGATGTCCCGTGTACTTTTACAAGCTTCTGGCTGACTGAGTCTGTGTGGCAGAGTGGAAAATTGTTTTGGGTTTTCTTCTGGCTTCTGTACATTGGAAGTAAGCCTTTTTTTAATTGAATACTGTGATGGATCCCAGTAATTGTGTCTGATTTGCCAGCACATTATCTAGTGTTTGCACGTATCAGTTAGTTATACACAGAATTGGTGTGCATGTAACTGAAAATCTGGTTTTGGACTTCATAGCTATCATCCTGTCCATAGCCAGGCAGGAGCACAGTATTTGTTACAGAGTCACATGCTGCAAAATTCACCTATTAAGCATTAGTATTCCAGTTCTAAGAAGTTAGATCTCATTTTCTTGTCCCTGAATGAAAGTACTTGATGTCCCCCATATCTATCCTCATTGCTTAGCAGCTCACATTACTCCACATTGTATTTCACTGTTTTACATCACAAAATTGAGCAAAATACTTCTTCCTACCATTAGGTCCTACCTCACCCTTATAGAGGCTTCATCTCTCTTTTTGGCTTATGAATGTCCCATATCTACCTTTTGGCCAGTGGTTTGCTCAAAAAACAACTGGCCTACATCATTCAGCAGCCTCTTCTGTAAAGAGGGGATGTTTAAAGGGGATTTTCTCCCTCTTTGCTGGCTTCTGATTCTTGGCTTCAAGTGGGCAGCTTATCCCACTTTGATTATCTGTAAGGAAATGCTTTGAGTCTAGAGGGTCAGCTTAAATAACTCAGGCCATGTCTAGACTATGTGACGTATCGGCGCATTAAAATCGATTGCTCGGGGATCGATATATTGCGTCTAATCTAGACGGGATATATTGATCCCTGAGCGCACTTATATCGATTCCGGAACTCCACCAACCCCAACGGAGTTCTGGAATCGACATGGCGAGCCGCAGACATCGATCCCGCGCGGTGAGGACAGGTGAGTAAATCGATTTTAGATATTCGACTTCAGCTACGTTATTCATGTAGCTGAAATTGCATATCTAAAATCGATTTTACCCCGTAGTATAGACCAGCCCTCAAGTTCAGTGATGATCAAAGTAATATCAGGATCTGGCAGGAAATATGGTCCATCATTCTCCTACTCAGATTGCTGGCCAGATAGATGAAATGGGACATACCACAAGTGTAACAATGTATTTTTTTTACCCCAAAATAGCAAGTTAGAACCCCCTGGGTCATCATCCAAACAGACTGATTTATTTTGGTACAAGGTACTTTTGTGAGGCCTCTTTAGAAAATGCTGCTCATTAGTGCTGTAGGGTGGTAAAACTGGCATGGCCATATCATTACTGGCTGGACAAGGGGTGGGACGGAGGTCTCTCATTACTAGAGGTGCACTAGAAGCTCTGTGGGTACAGATTGGACACAAAGGAGGTAGGATGATCTGAATGTAATTGATGGATACCATCACTATCTCTTGCTCTGAACGCCACAAAGAACTCACTCACTTTTTAATAAATAAATAAATAAAAAATCTGTCAAACAAACAAAAAAATGTTCACCAGCTCTATAAGCAATATTCTTTTTCTCCCTGTTTTTGAGAAGGGAGGTAAACAAGACCCAAATGTTGGTTGAAGCAATGATTTCCAAGATGACTGACACACAGGGACTTTTATCTTTTTGACTATAAACTTTGATTGGCTTTCTTTCCCCCGCCTCACTTCCTCCTTTCTCCTTCCTAAAAATTATTGCCTTTCAGTTTGTTTTAATGGGGTTTATGTAATGTCATAAATATTCTTGTTTAGAACTGTAATTATTCCTTATGATTAATTCTACTCATTCTGGAAAGTTGTGCAAGTTTTTCACTGGAGGGTATGTCTTTTATGTTTATATGTTACTCTATATATAATGTAATTTGTCCAGGACTAGAGCTGTGTCTGAGGAGGCAGGGTTAAAGACTTTTTTTTTTTCAATGGCAATGTTTGGAAACATTTTTTGTGGAGTGTTTAGTGTTGCTGCCCTCTTGATTAAAATTAAGGTAATCGACCTGGCTTTGGGCCAGAGGTTCCTTTAGCTATCCAGTCAGGGCTTTATGGAGTGGAAGCATGCCATGGCCAAAGTTATTTCCCTTTTCTTTCTTTTAGATTCCATTAGTCTGCCTGTGTTTTCCATTTTAGAGGAATTCCTATAAATATATGTACTGTATCTGCTAATTGTGGGCAGTGATTTCCCTACACCCCCCCCTGAATTTCCCCAACACCCCCCCTAGTTTTGTGAGCTAGTTACATACCAATTTAGTGACTGTTTGGAAATCTGAATTTAAACTGAAACATTAATGCACACTTTAAAAGCTTATACAGTGTATGATACACATATTTGATCTGAAAAAGTATAATAGATTTGAAAAGTATGAACATAGACTAGCTTCCTTTCTTCCTTATACAGCTGTTGTTTTTTTTTGTGTGTCAGTGCATTCATTTCGGTGATGTTGGCCAACCTAATAATTTCAAATGATGATTTGTAAGCAAAGTCTAAATGAGCTCTCCCTGACAGCTAGTGATGAGCTGGGGCTGTGGGGAAAGGCTTCAGGGCCAGATTATACTTACATTCACACCTAATCTACCTAGGTATCCAGCAAACAGAGCTGTGTTGTTCAAGTGATAGATTTTGGCTGGGGTGGGTTACAAACCACTTGAATGTGGGGGAAATGGGGAATGAAATGTTCTTCTTATTGTATGAGTAAAGGGCAGTAGAACTGTACTTAGTCTGCAATGATTTGAAGGCATCAAGAGAGAGGGTGGAGACCTGTCCCTCTCCACTGTTTAAGACAGAGCTGATTAGGCTCCATACATAGTCTTTTGTTCTGTTAAGTGACCACTGCAGCTGAAATCACTGACAATCAGGTCTAAGTGCTTAGTCCTAGTGTGGGGACAGTGTTCCTGTGGGTACAGTGTTTCTGTGGAAGAGACAGCCCAGACTGCACGAGCAGTGAGGTTCCCCCACTGAGAGCTCAGCTGAAATCACTGAGAGCTGGTGGAACCTCAAGAGACCAACTGCAGAGTCACAGTGGCAGGTGGCAGCAGCAGAAGGTGACTGCACAGGGCCATTGGCAACAGAGCGGTGGAGTTAACGGTGACACAACGAACAGCCGTGGCCAGAGCGAACAGTGAGCAGCTGGAGGAACAAGCAAGGTGTCTTCTTGGCCCCCACCTGGAAGGTGTACTCACATGAAAGCACCTCTGAACTCTGAGTTTCCACTGACCAAGGACAACACCGGTGAGTGGAGTGCGAGGGGAGGGAAAGTGAGGGGCACGTTAAATAAACATTTGTTTGTTGGACTATATTTTAGTCACTTTGCTCCAGATTGCTAGATTTGTGACTGGGAATGGAAACTTATATAAATATGTTTCCTAGTAGGCCAAGATTTTTAAAATGCATTATTTGCCAAGTTGTTATCTCACATCTGTTGCTATCTTGGAGGTCATTATGTTTTTCTGTACTAAATGTTTTTATTATTATAATTAATTTTTACATAAGAATGGTCATACTGGGTCAGACCAATGGTCCATATAGCCCAGGACCCTGTCTTACAATAGTGGTTAATGCCAGGTGCTTCAGAGGGAATGAACAGAACAGGTAATCATCAAGTGACCATCCCCTGTTGCCCATTCCCAGCTTCTGGCAAACAGGCTAGGGACACTCAGAGCATGGTGTTGTATCCCTCCCCATATCCTGGCTAAAAGCCACTGATGGACCTATTCTCCAGGAATTTATCTAGTTCTTTTTATAATCCTGTTTATAGTCTTGGTCTTCACAGCATCCCCTGGCAAAGAGTTCCCTGGGTTGACTTTATATTGTGTGAAGAAGTACTTCCTTTTGTTTTTTTAAAACCTGCTGCCTATTAATTTCACTGGGTGACTGCTAGTTCTTCTGTTATGTGAAGGATTAAATAAAATTTCCTTATTCACTTTCTTCACACCAGTCAAAGGTTTTTTAGACCTCTATCATATCCCCATTAGTCATCTCTTTTCTAAGCTGAAAATTCCCAGTCATTTTAATCTCTCCTCCTGTTTCATACCCCTGATCATTTTAGTTGCCCATCTCTGTACCTTTTCCGATTCCAATGTTATCTCTTTTGGGATGGGGTGACCAGATCTGCACACACTATTCAAGGTGTACATACCATGGATTTTATATAGAGGCAATATGATATTTTCTGTCTTATTATCTATCCTTTCTCAATGATTCCCAACATTCTGTTTGCTTTTGTGGCCTGCTGCTATTACATTGAGTGGATGTTTTCAGAGAACTATCCACGATGACTCCAAGATCTCTTTCTTGAGTGGCAACAGCTAATTCAGATGCCATCATTTTGTATGTACAGTCGAGATTGTTTTCCAATGTGCATTACTTTGCATTTATCAACACTGAATTTCATTTACCATTTTGTTGCCCAGTCACCCAATTTTGTGAGATCCCTTTGTAACTCTTTACAGTTTGCCTGGGACTTTTACTATCTTGAATAGTTTTGTATCATCTGCAAATTTTCCCACCTCACTGTTTACCCATTTTTCCAGATGAATATGTTGAACAGTACTGTCCAGTACTGACCCCTCAAGGATACCACTATTTATCTCTCTCCATTCTGAAAACTGATAATTTATTCCTACCCTTTGTTTCCGATCTTTTAACCAGTTACTGATCTATGAGAAGACTTCCCTCTTATCCCATGATGGCTTACTTTTCAAAAGTCAATTTAAATTCATTTTTTTTTAATTTATATTTTTTTAGAAATCTAGACCTGTTATGGGTTTTGGTGTAGCTTGCATTATTCTTATGTTAAATTTGCATCATCCTAACAAAACATTTACTTTATTGATATCTCTTTTATCATTGGTCCTGACACCCACCCCTGTAAATTCGAACACCTCCCCTAATTTCAGTTCCTGGGGAAACCACTGATTGTGGGTAAAATATATATTACATAAAGTCAGTGAGAGTTTTACCAAAGTAAGAACTGTGGGATTTGTCCATCTGTAGACTGCAAATTTTATTTGCAGGTCGTGGAGTTATTAATCAGGTCTCCATTTTGGATGACACTTTATTATGAAGACAATCCAGATTTCTGTTAGATCTGCACTTGAAATAAAAATTGAAATAACACCAACACAGGATCAGTCCTATTCTGAACAGCAAAAGAAATGACTTTGTGGAGTTTCCACAAAATGTTCATACACCGTACGACATGTTTTTTCAGCATATTGTATCTAACATATCTAATATAAGAAAAAGAGAAAGGTCAGCAAGACTTTAAAACCTCAAATCAGAAGGAAATAGACTTGGATGTACTGAGAAAAGGTGGTATTTTAAAGAAGTATTTTAGCATCCAGTTTTTATACTCAAAGTACCCTCCACATGTCTACTTTAAAGCACTTCACATATTGAATTTTATATAGTGCCACTCTTTTCCCTAAGAGTTTTAATGACTTGAAATGCTTTTGGAAATGTTTGGCCTTCATCCTCTTAAATAGTTGTGAAATGCCATGAGAGAGTACAAATAAAGCAATCATTTTAATACTGAAATGATTTGATGTGATCATCCAGCATGAAATGAAAGAAGTTGCTTGTAATTAGTGGAACATCTCTCTCTCTTTGTAGAGTTTAATTTTGTTTGAAAATTATCAGCAGAAACCTTTTGCTAATAGATTTTAGAAACATGGGACTAGTTTATTAACAATGAGTTAACATGTTGGTCTTTTAACCTCTGGAGAATTGGGTTCAGCTGTTGTTTGGTTAACAAATGAACATATATGTGGGGTTCTCATCTGAGTCCTTCTAAGATATCTTTCAAGAATCAAGGAGTCTCTCAAGGATTCATAGCACAATTTCATACAATTGGTGGTTTTTGTTCCGTAGAGGCTTAGAACTTCCAATAACAACTGCAGCAGCACAGGAGCCAGCAAACAGAGGAGTTTGCTGTGGGACTTCTGTTGGAGGAGAAGGTATTTTTAGCTATTTGTAGTTGTAGTTGTATTTGTATGTGTGGAGGCTGGTAGGGGCAGTGTGCTGGAAGAGAAGCTGAGCCCTGATTAGGGGATGGGGCTTCTTTGACTAGGGGTCCTATAAAGGTAGCCAGCCAGTCAGGCAGTGGTATAGATAGCTGTAGTGGCACAGGAGCCAGCAAACAGAGCTGTAAACAGGGGAGTTGTTTGAGTGTGCAAAAGGAGTTTGGGGGAAGACTAAGAGGCAGGCAGAGGAACACACAGGCTACTGAAGGGAGTATGCAGTGTTCTAGCAGTGTCTTGGTGCCTGTTTGGAGTTTGTTTTGCTGTGGGTGGTGGTGTTTTGGGTTGGTTTGTGCAGGGGTGAAAGTAACTTACAGGACTTACTGGTACTGCTGGAGTCCTGAGGGGGGCATGGCCTCATCCAGAAGAGGCGTGGCCTCTCAAGATTTAAAGACCCTGTGGAACCAGCTGTGGCTGCGAGACCCAGAGCCTTTAAATCAACCAGGGACTCCCAGCTGCAGAGGTGGCTGGGGTCCCCCCAGGGCTCAGGGGCAAATTAAAGGGCCCGAGATTCTGGCCGCCAGGGGGAACCCCAAACTTTGCGGGGCTGGGGCAGGGATTTAAAGGGCCCAGAGCTCCTGCCACTGAGGGAAGCCCAGAGCCCTTTAAATCCTGGCCCCAGCCCAGCCGCCGGAGCCGTGGCTGGGATTTAAAGGGCTCTGGGCTGCCCAAAGCGGCGGGGAGCTCTGAGCCCTTTAAATCTTAGCCGTAGCCAGGATTTAAAGGGCTCTGGGCTGCCCGCAACCGCGGGCAGCCCAGAGCCCTTTCAATTCCTACTGTGGAAGTCGATGCAGTCCAGCATGGTGTACTGGCTCTTGCCAGTATGCCAGACCGGACTGGCTTACTTTCACCTCTGACTGTATGTGTATGAATGTGTCACAAACAATGCAGCTGCAGCCTGCCACCGACCAGCAGCGACCCCAGCAACCAGTCCCTGTGGGCCGCTGGGCTGGGTCTGCCAAGGAGTAAGTAGTCAAGGCAAAAACCACAGCCAGCCAGCCAGGGAGGGATCCGGGGGCAGGGAGAGGGGAAGTCAGGGGTGAATGAAGGACAACTGGAATAGCCTTCATGAAATATACAAGATATTTAGAGAAAGTTTTGTCAATTTCAGCCTCTGCACTCTGCAGGCAGGACAAAACAAAAAGAGACCTGAGATTGCACCTGATGTCCTAAGGACATTTCAGGTGTTTAAATCAATATATAAAGAGGGTGGATTGGAATGAAAACTATTATTTCTTTCAAAGGCAGGCAAGATTTCTGTGACCTATTCGTTTTCCCTCAATCCTTTTGTGTTTTGTCTAGGGAGGCTATTTGCTTCCTGTGAATCTTTAGTTGCTTTAGCAAAATTGCTTTGCACATAACCTCTATATCATGACTATCTTTTCACTGTTCTCCATGTTTTTGTGTTGGTTTTTTTAACAGTAACATTTCAAAGAGGATCGCCAAGCGTTTGGATATCACAACCATGATTCTCTGCTGGGGAGGGAATGGGATAGATTTGAATTGGAAATGGTTCCTGATTTTTTTTTTAGGTGATCTCTCTCATCCTGGGGCAAAGAACTACCCTTGCCATAGTCACACACACCCAATAACAACTGGAGTGATTAACAGATGCCAGAAACGGTCTACCTCTGGGCACTGAATGCACGGACAGTGAGTTTAACTGTTCTTTTGCAGGCAGCAGCAGCAGCATTCCAGCCAGTCTCCCTATCCAGCTCGAGCCTAGAGGAAAACTTCTGCTGGCGGGGGAGGGGGGGGATGGGAGGAATGCGAGCTTGTCTGCAGCCTGGCTGGAGGAGAGGGGGAGAGGAGACAAGAAACCACGTGAAAGTGAGGTTTTCCCTTTCACCTGCTTTTTTTAGTCTGATTTAGCTGTGCAGCCAAATGCTTGTATTGTGTGTGTATATTAGTTTGGAGAGATCCCCTCCATCCCTGGGCAGAAAGAACTGCCCCTGCATGGTCAAAACACATCCTCCCCTTGACCCCTTCCCCCCAGCTACTGTGAGTGAAGATTAACAGGATGCCAGAAACCTAGCCCTGGGGGCTGAACCATCAGGGACAGCTGAGTTTAACTTTCTTATGCAGGAGGCAGGCTTCTCTCTCCCTCCCTCATTCAGTCTCCTTTTCTTACCGTCTCCGTCTGGTCCGTACCCGCTTACTTCACCTCTGGGTTGTGTTCCCAGCAGGATTAGGTGGGAGCCTATGACAGATACAGAGGCAGCAGTTCTTCTTCGAGTGCTTGTTCTATCCATTCCAGTAGGTGTACGCGCGCCGCACGTGCACGTTCGTTGGAAAACTTTTACCCTGCACTCCAGCGGGCCGGCAGGTCGCCCTAGAGTGGTGCCCTATGGCGTGGATGATATATACCCTGCCGGCCCGCCCGCTCCTCAGTTCCTTCTTACGCCTTGTCGGTCGTTGGAACTGTGGAGCGCGGCATAGTGACTCCACCATCCCTATGCTTCTCTTGTCATCGTTACTGTTCTAGTTAGTTAGTCATATTACTTAAGATACTGTATTGTGGTAGTTTAGTTTAGAGTTAGAGTTAGAGTTGTTGTATATTTTATTCGTTATCGGGTAGGGGCTCTAGCCCCTCCCACGCCCGGCGCCGGGCTGATGCCTGGTTCACCGGGATTCAAGGCATGACTCGACTTGTAGAAGCGATGCCCACCAGTGATCCCCACGAGGTCCTGCCTCAAGTGCTGGGGGAATCACATATCAGATAATGCCGCATCTGTAAATCTTTCTGTCCCGAACGAAAAGGGAGCGAGACCGCGCCTCAGGACGCTCCTTATGGAAGCGCACTTCACCCCGCTCTCGCGCCTGAGCGGCGCTCGGCACCGGACCCTCCGGCACCGCGAAGACGCACCGGCATGGCCATTCTCCGGCACTGGCCCCTGGGAAGAGGCCCTCCATGTCCTCCAACCCCTGCTAAGCGGCCCGTAAGGAGCACCTGCTGCCGAACCGCCGTGCTGGCTGTGCAAGGGGCTTCGTTGACTCTGGGCTGCGCGGTCCGTCGAGTCCGATCCTCCCAGCTCCCCGCCAAGATCTGGGGTAGAGCTGATACCTCCTCCACAGCCCGGACTTTCTCGTAGGCAAGGGACCTGATTGCTCTCACTGAGCCGGCTGCCCCAACCCCGCCCCGCCTGTGCGGGTTGTGCTCTCCAAAGGCAAGCCAACCCGATGAGGGCACCGTCCCTGGATTCTTCGAACCGGCGCGCCTCAAAATCCGGCACCAGATCGCGCATCCTGACATCCCGCCTAGCGGCACCGCGTCGTACTCGCGGCACCGTCATCATCGCGCCGATCCAGATACCCTCGGCACCGCCCATGTCCAGCCACCACTACGGCGCGCATTCAAGAGCCGCTCACGGCACCGCAGGTCGCATCCGGTCGACCTCGCCGGCACCGCGCTGGTCGCAGGTCCCGGTCCCGATCCCGGCACCGGTACGACTCACGGCACTGATCTCCGGCACCGGAGGTTGTCGCCATCAAGGGCGCTGATTCACGTATCCTCCTTCGGCCCATCATGGCCTCCGACAAGGCTCTGTTCTCCCGGCTGACAGCATCTATTTGGGATCTGAAAGACCTGCCGCTACTTTCCGGAGGTGCAGGAGCAGGCCCACAGCACACTGGGGTTTCTGGACCCCCTGGGCATACCATCACGCAGGGCCTCAGCACGTTCCCTCACGTGCGCCTGACCCGAGCGAAGGGCTCCAGAGCTGCAGCGTCACGGCCCCACCATCCTGAGGAAGCCGACCTCCATCCCTGGTGCGGAAATCTCCTCGAGCCTGACAGGTCTACCAGCTGCGGAGCTACCAGACCCACTCTTGCCAGGAATCTCTTCCTCTTTCCTCCCTGATGAAGCAGTAGCGGGACGACATCCACGGGTCACCCCCCTGGACTTCTGAGGGCGCACCAAAGATCCTCAGGCGAGTGGCACTGAACATGACATTCAGGCCGAGGATCCCGAGATTGAGGACCCTGTGTGCAGTATATACTCACATCTGACGCACCCACTCGTGTTGCCCTGCCCTTTATAAAACGATACAGAGCAACGGCAACACCATCTGGCAGTCCGGGCCTCCGTTCCCCCACCGCCCGAGGGCTAAACGTAAATACATGTGTCCATCTAGATCCGACTACCTATATGTCCACCCGTGCCCGTACTCCTCGTCGTCAATCTTGTGACGAGAGGCGTCTGGCAGAAGCGCCAGCCCCCAAGTCCAAGGAGGAGAAGGATGGACCTACTGGGCCGCAAGGTCTATTCTGCGGAGCATTGCAGCTGCAAGTTTCTAACCAGCAAGCTCTACTCAGCCGCTATCCTTTAACACCTGCGACCAGGCTGATAAATTCAAGAGAGCTCCTCCCGCAGCGCTCGTCAGGAGTTCGTCACCCTTCTGGCGAAGGGAAGAAAGTTGCACGCACTTCCTTGCAGGCGGCACTGGCGCGGCGACCTCTGCCGCAGAACTCTGGCTCTCGGGTCACGATGCGTCGTATTCCTGCTGCAGGTCTCTGGCCTTCTCCGAACTCCAATATACCATCCAGGATCTTCCGTTTGGGGCCAGGGCTGTTCTCGGATAAGACCGACCCGCGGCTGCAAGCCTGAAAGATAACAGGGTCTTATGCGGGCTCTTGGATGCATACGCCGTAACACAGCGTAGACCCTTCTGCCCGCAACTACAACAACATCGTAGGCTTTCCCCTGGCCAGACAGAGACAAGACCTTTCAGCGCCGCAATAAAAATGGCAGGCGCAGACAGTCGGGTACCAAGGGGTCAAGGGCAGGGCCTACCATCCTTCTTCCGGCTCGAAGCCCTCTTTTGAGATACGCCCGAGGCGCGTGTCAGTTTCCTCCGTGAACCCCTTCAACCCTTCTCCGACCGCCTCTCCTACTTCCTCCCCGTGGCGCCGGCTCATTCAGACCGTTGGGTCCTCCGCGGCGGTTTGGATACCCTGCAGTTTGCTCGTACCGCCTTCCCGCCCCCTCCCTCGTCCCTTCAGGGACCCTCTCACGAGCAGATCCTCCTCCTGAGTGCAACGTCCTTGACAAAGGTGGCAAACGCTCCTGACAAAGGTGCCATTCAGGAGTTCCGCAAGATGGAAGGCAGAGGGTTCTACTCCGCCTACTTTCTTGATTCCAAGGCCAAAGGGAGGTCTGCGACCATCTCCGACCTTCGCGGACTCAACAAATATTTTGAAGTTGAAATTCCGCATGGTTTCCTTGGGGACCATTTCCATCCCTATCCTGGAGACTGGTACGCCGCCCTCGAAATGCAAACGCCTATTTTCATGTAGCCATTTTCCCTCCAGTCGGAGATTCTTGCGCTTCTCATAGGCAGCCGTCTTATCAGTTCACGGTCCTCCCGTTCGGCCTTTCGTCGGCCCCGAGAGTGTTCACGAAGTGCATGGCCGTAGTCGTCGCCTTCCTTCGTCGCAGCCGGGTGCACGTTTTCCCTACCTCGCAGACTGGTTATCCGGGGCCGTCAGCAAGCCAGGTGCTCTCCCACGTCCGCATGATCAGCCGCCTTTTCGCGAACCTAGGCCTGTGCTAAACGTGGAGAGTCCATTCTGTCCCTACCCAGAGGATAGAATTTATCGGCGCCGTCCTGGCTCTACCACGGCACGGCCACTCTTCCCTTGTCCTGATTCCAGGCTTTGACAGACATCATCCGGGTTACAGGCAGCACCTCTAACTTCTACTCGCACCTGCCTGACACTCTTGGGCCACATGGCGGCCTGCACTTTCGTGACGGAGCACGCCAGGCTATGGCTCAGACCTCTGCAGTCGTGGCTCATTCCTCAGCTACGCCTAGCAGGCGACCTTGGATACCGTCGTCACAGTCCCACAGGACGTACTCTTCTCCCTCCAATGGTGCTGGACGAGTCCGTCATCTGTGTGGGGCGCCCATTCCATCCTCCACAGCCCCGATGTCCCTCACTACGGACGCCTTGACTTGGGATGGGAGCTCACCTTGGGCCGTGAGGACGCAAGGTCGCTGTCTCCTCCCGATCTGCTTCTCCATTCAACGTCTGAGAATTGAGAGCGGTCCGCCTTGCTTGTCAAGCCTTCCATCGCAGATCCGAGGCCGCTCTGTCTCAGTTTCATAGACAACCCCACAGCGGTGTACTATCTCACAAGCAGGGCGGACGAGATCTTCTTCTCTGTCGGCGAGGCCATAGTTGTGGGACTTTTGCATAGCCCACTCAGTCCACCTAGTCGCTTCCTTTCTCCCGGGGCGCGCGCAATACCCTGGCGGACCATCCACGTCAGTCTTTCAGCTCCCCGAATGGTCCCTTCGCCTGGACGTTGCCCTTCACTTTTCCGCAGGTGGGGCCCCCACATGGACTTTTTTGCATCTCGCACGAACAGGAGTGTCCGAGTTCTGCTCCTTCCAATGGCGCATGGAGCGGGCTCGGTAGCGGATGACTCCTGATTCTGTGGGGAACGCACCTCTTTTATGCCTTCCCTCGTTCCATTCGATCCTCAAGGTCCTTCTGAAGGCGCGCAGGGACAGGGCCGCTTGATTCTCATTGCTCCGGCATGGCCCGTCAGCTTGGTACTCTCTGCTCTGGACCGTTGGTGTGACCCTGTTCCTGCCTTTCACCTGGACCTGATCACGCAGGACCACGGCGGCTTTGTCACCCGGACCTTCAGTCCCTATCACTCTCGGGTGGCTCCTGTGTGGCTAACTGGGTCCGATTGCACTGCTCTTCCCCAGTGAGGCAAGTACTTCTAGAAGTCGAAAACCATCTACAGGACGACGTACATATGCCAAGTGGAAGCGTTTCAGGTGCTGGTGTGCGGAAAAGCGCTTCCACCCTGCCAATGTTTCATCCGATTTCTTGGGCTACCTGTGGTCGCTCAACAGCAGGGCCTGACTATAGCTCTCTCCGGGTTCACTTGGCGGCCATCTCCCTTTCCACCCAGGACGACGGGCCATTCCATTCTTTTCACACCACTGGTGACTAGTTCCTCAAAGGCTGGAGCGCCTTTACCCCCAGTCGCATCCAGCCCCCTCCTGGCTCTCAATGTTAGTGTTGTCTCGTCTATATGTCCCCGCCGTTTGAACCGCTGGCTACATGTTCCTCCTTCTATTTGTCCTGGGAAAGGCATTCCTGGTGGCCGTCACATCCGCTAGGCGCATATCAGAGCTGGCTCACTCGTTGTGGACCCCGTACACGTTTCCATCGAGACAAGGTGCAACTGGCCACCACCCTGCATTCCCCCCCAAGGTGTCTCGGCCTTCTACGTTAACCAGGACATTTCCTTCCCGTTTCTTTCCCAAACCTCATTCATCTCGTAGGGAACAACAATTGCACGCGTAGACGTGCGTAGGCGCTCGCCTTTTTATAGAAAGAACCACCCGTGCCGCAAGTCCACTCAGCTCTTTGTCGCATGGCCTGAATGCCTCAAGGGGTTGCCAGTCTCCTCACAGAGGATCTCCTCGTGGTGACGTCCTGCATAGACATGTTACGACCTGGCCCATCTCCCTTCGGGCGGTGTAACTGCGCACTCTACTAGGCCCACGCATCGTCAATGGCGTTCTACGACGTTCCCGTCCAGGAAATCTGAGTTAAGGCAGCAACCTGGTCCTCCGTGCACACCTTCGCTACCCATTATGCCTAGTCCAGCAGTCCAGGGATGATGCGGCCTTCGGCTCTGCGTGTTGCGCACTGTGACCTCTCCTCCAACCCACCGCCTCGGTAGGCTTGGATCACCTACTGGATGGATATGAGCAAGCACTCGAAGAAGAAAACACGGTTACTTATGTAACTGTTGTTGGAGTGTGTGCTCATATCCATTCCACACCCGCCTCCTTTCCCACGCGGAGTAGCCGGCAAGAAGGAACTGGAGGAGGTGGCGGCCGGCAGGGGTATATACCCGCCATTGTACGCCGTGCTCTAGGGGCGCGACGCGCCGGCCGCTGTTGCTAGGGTAAAGTTTTGGACGTGCACGCGCGGCGCTACACCTACTGGAATGGATATGAGCAACAATCTCAAAGAACAAGAATTACAAGGTAAGTAACCTGTTTTTAGTAGTGGACCCAAGCCAGTGGGAAGACACAATGACGAGATGACTGACGCAGAGCTGCTGCATGTACATGATTCGAGGGGGGATGTAATTGAAAATGTTTTGTCTTCATGAGTGTGCGTAGAGTCTGATGAAGAGAAGATCCGAGAATTGGAGATGCAGGTGGAAACTCTGGTCAAATTTAGAAGAGGGTTCTGTGACACTGTGCAGTCTATGTGGGTTTATAAAAATATGGTAATAAGTGAATATAATGTAACTGGAATATGCTTCATGCAAAAGGTGTCTTGTAAGGTATCATTACAAAGCTTATAATCTACTGAATGTGATCATCCTATTTGTGTAAATGTACCACTCTTGTATCTGAAACTAGAAATATGAAATATAGCTCTGAGGGCCTATTGTAATTATGTAAAGTGTGGGCTATTAATGGTGGTTTGGAATCTTAATGGCTCCCACCAGCCAGGACAATTGACTAGGGCTCTGTTTGCAATCAAGCCTTCCTGTGAATCAGGCTGGGAGGAAGGAAGGCTTGGGGTCTTACAGTGACATGTGATCATGTCACATGAACTGGAATCCATCTTTAACCTGGTGCTTTTCCAGTGAGGGTGGGTGAAAACCCAGAAAGAGACAAAGGATTCCCGCCTTATGCAAAAGGTGTATATAAAGGGGAGGAACAGAACAAAGAGAGAGCCATCATGAAAAATTCCCTAGTTACCACCTGAGTTGGAACAAGAGCTGTACCAGGGGAAATAATTTGTGCCCAGGCCTGGAAAGTGTCCAATCTGAGGAAAAAACTTACTGAAGCATTTCTGAGGGTGAGATTATCTGTATTCAGTTTGATTAGGCATAGATTTGCACATCTTATTGTATTTTGCTTAGTGACTTACTTTGTCCTGTCTGTTACTACTTGGACCCACTTAAATCCTACTTTCTGTATTTAATAAAATCACTTTTTACTTATTAATTAACTCAGAGTATGTGTTAATACCTGGGGGGCAAACAGCTGTGCATATCTCTCTATCAGTGTTATAGAGGGCAAACAATTTATGAGTTTACCCTGCATAAGCTTTATAAAGGGTAAAACAGATTTATTTGGGTTTAGACCCCATTGGGAATTGGGCATCTGAGTGCTAAAGACAAGCACACTTCTGTGAGCTGCTTTCAGGTAAACCTGCAGCTTTGGGGCAAGTAATTCAGACCTTGGGTCTTTGCTGGAGCATATGGGAGTGTCTGGCTCAGCAAGACAGGGTGCTGGAGTCCTGAGCTGGCAGGGAAAACAGGAGCAGAGGTAGTCTGGGCACATCAGTTGGCAGCTCCCAGGGGGGTTTCTGTGATCCAACCTGTCACAGATTCGAGTGGATGATGGATCAAAGACATGATGAAGCCAAAGGGAAAAGCTCAGACTTGCGGATGGAAGCAGGACCAAAGACCTCTGAGGGGAGACTGCTGGGTGAGGAAAGTGGACAGTGGAAGCATGTGACTAAGCAAATCAGGCAGAGGAAAAGACGGGCTAGTGAAGGAGCAATAGAGCTCAGGAACAGGTTTGCAGAGTTGGAAAATGAAGAAGGGGCACAGCAGGTGGTCGCTGAAGATGAGAGGGCAAGGAAGAAGAGAAGAGCAGCTAGCCCTATAAGGAGAGGGGAAGAGTCAATGGAGATGACACCAAACATGAGCCCCAGGAGGATACAGCATAGGTTGCAGAGGATTGCAAGGGTGAATAGGAATCGAAAGGACTTGCAGCCAGAGGGAACAGGGGATAGACCAGAGGATCATACCGTTACCAGGAAAAGGCAGGTCTATATGATTGGGAACTCCTTACTGAGAAGAATAGACAGGCCTGTAACTAGAGCTGATCCAGAGAACAGAAGGGTGTGCTGTCTGCCGGGTACTAAGATACGGGATGTGGACCTGAGGCTGAAGAGGATTCTAACGGGAGTGGGAAAGAATCTGCTGATTGTCCTTCATGTGGGAACGAATGATAACGGCTAGATTCTCGCTGGAACATATCAAGGGACACTATGCCAGGCTGGGGAAGATACTTAAGGAAACTGAGGCTCAGGTGATCTTCAGTGGGATTCTGCCTGTTCCTATAGAAGGATGACAAAGGTGTGACAAGATTATGGCAAACAACAGATGGCTCAGGCAGTTGTGCTGTAAGAATGGCCACCTGGGAGGCATTCATGGACAGAGGACTGTTTTCTCGGGATGGACTTCACCTGAATAGGGAGGGAAATAGACTTCTAGGATGGAGGCTGGCACAACTGATTAAGAGAGCTTTAAACTAGGAATTGTGGGGAGATGGTTGGGAGATGTCCAGGTAATCTTCATGACGGATTTTAACTTTGAGAGAGAAGAAAATGAAGCAAGAAGGGATACTGTTGTGGGTAGGAGAATGGACATACGGAGGAAGGGTACCGTAGATACAATTCTAATAGGTGATACTGGTGGTAGAATGTCTGGGCCTGATTGGGGTAAAGAATGTGAGTGAAGCCAAACAGCAAGAATTAAGATGTTTGTACGCCAATGTGAAAAGCCTAGGTAACAAATTGGAGGAACTAGAGTTACTAGTGCAGAAAGTGAAACCGAATATTATAGAGATAACAGAAGCATGGTGGAATAGTAGTCATGGCTCGAGCAGAGGTATTGAAGGTTATGTACAGTTTAGAAAAGACAGAAATAAAGGCAAAGGTGGTGGAGTAGCATTATATATCAATGCTGACGTAGACTGTAAAGAAATAAGAAGGGGTGGAATGGATAAGACAGACTCTGTCTGGGCAAAAATCACATTGAGGAAGAAGGCTACTAGAGCCTCCCCTGAGATAGTGCTTGAGATGTGCTATAGACCGCCAGGATCTGATTTGGATATGGAGGAGTGAAGTTCTGGAACAGACTTCCAAGGGGAGTAATGGGAGCAAAAGACATATCTGGCTTCAAGACTAAGCTTGATAAGTTTATGGAGGGGATGGTAATATGGGACAGCCTAATTTTGGCAATTAATTCATCTTTGACTACTAGGTGTAAATATGCCCAGTGGCTTGTGGTGGGATGTTAGATGGGGTGGGATCTGAGTTACTGCAGAGAATTCTTTCCTGGGTGTCTGGCTGGTGAGTCTTGCCCACATGCTCAGGGTTTAGCTGATCGCCATATTTGGAGTCGGGAAGGAATTTTCCTCCAGAGCTGATTGGCAGAAGCCCTGGGGTTTTTTCGCCTTCCTCTGCAGCATGGAGCACAGGTCACTTGCTGGAAGATTCTTTGCACCTTGAAGTCTTTAAATCATGATTTGAAGACTTTAGTGGCTCAGACACAGGTTTGATACAGGAGTGGGTGGGTGAGATTCTGTGTCCTGTATTGTGCAGGAGGTCAGACTAGATGATCATAATGGTCCCTTCTGACCTTAATGTCTATGAGTCTATAACAGAGGGGAATTGCAGAATTGAGGGGGGACCCTGGATAGCACTTGAACACACCATACTTAGCTTAACCAATGCTTTCAATCCTTCCCTTTGCACTATACCATATTCACACAATTATACATGTAACTCTAAAAAACCGGGAAGTGAATGGAAATTTAGTATAAATAAAATAATCAAAATAAATGACTAAAAACCTTTGTGAGACCTCTGTGGAAAATGACACTTCAGCAGATGCGAGTGTCCCAGCATATTGCCGTTTAGCAACGTTCCCTTTCAAACCATTAGGCCCTCATTAGCTGAAAGCCGTGGCCCTCATTAGGTCATGTTTACTGAAGGTGCTTGTTTTCTGTCTCTTAATTCAGCCAGTTACAGGACACAGAAAGGACAAAGCATGTTGTAACTGACCACCGATGGAGCCAGTTCTATTCATGGATTACGGCTGCCATGGAAACTAGATTTACAGAACTCACCACAGCAAACAAGGAATGAATAGCTAGGTCAACATCCGAGATTAGAAGCGGAGTTTATGCAACTGTTTGCTCAGCTCCTGATAGAATCATTTCTGGCGCTTTTCCAGAATATTCCAATATTCCAAAATTCAGAATGAAGAATCTTTAGTTAAAACAAGCCCAAGAACTCCCGGTGTTTGAAAACTGGGCTGCATCCCTTGGAAATTTTAAATAAAGGCCTGTAATCAAATTGAACTAGATATTGATTTAACCTCAGACTAACTTCAAAGGTCTTAAAATGTGCTTAATGATAAACGTTAAGCCAAAAATGAATCTTGGAGGGCCTGTTCTGTAATAGTAATGATTTCACAGTGCTTGCTGCTAGATTAAAAACTTTATTCATTATGTTGGTTTTGCTTCTAATCGACATTTACCATGAGCCAAAATATAGTCTTATTTTTGAAGATCTATATGTTAAATGTCATTTTAACATCCCAGACTGGCTGGTGCTTCTCTCTTTGAGAGGGAAACATTTGGAAAAGAAAACTTATTTTTCTGTTAAAATACTGAACAATTAATTTTGTAGCAAGTTTTGTGTTTTAACAAAAATACCTTGCTCTTATTATCCTGAAAACTCTTGAGGTATTTTTCTCTTCTTTTTTTTTAGGAAAAAGAACAGCCCAGTGAGTAGTTTAGTATCCTGGGACTTGGGAGTCCAGGATTTGTTTCGCTGCTCTGCCACAGAGTTCCTGTGTGACCTTTGGCAAGTCACTTAGGCTTGGGTGCACAAAAGGAATGAGATTCCCAAGTCCTAGTTTCATTCCACTGCAATGCATAAAACTCCCGCTGAACCTGTGGATACCTAAAACTCACTTGGTGCTTAGTTTTTTGCAATAGAAGTACTCTACGTGCCTATGGTTGTTCCTCTGGGTACACGTGCTCTAGGTGTCCAGGCACCTATCTCCTGTCTAAGCCTCAGAACGATCCACGAACCAGAGGAAGAGAGTAACATGTGGGGCCTGATCCAATAGGAATTCTCTGCCCCATGCCTATCAGATCAAGTCCTATAACAGTTCATTCAAAACAGTTGGAGGTGGAGGGGAAGAAGGAGGAGAACCTCCTTTATAACTTTTACCCCAGTGATTAGGGAGATCCCCAGTTCAAGTCCCCTCTCCACCTGAGGGGCAGAAGGGATCTGCACCTCTCAGATAAGTGCTGTAACCACTGGGCTATGAGATATTCTGAGTTGGGAAAGGCCTCCCCCAGTGTCTCCTGTGAAGCTGTGGACAAATTATTAGAGAGTCATTGGAGCAAGGGGATTGGATTCTGGGTCTCCCACTTCCTGGGTGAGTGCTCGAAATACTAGGCGATAGAGTCATTCTCTCTCTCTCTCTCTCTCTCTCTCTCTAACCATCCGCCCTCAGCAGGAGAGACTGAGAGAGCCCCACATCAGAATATCCCACATCTCAGTGGTTAGAGCACACACTTGAGAGATGGTAGATCCCTGTTTAAATCCCTTTGCCCACATCCCAGGGCAGCCCTATCCACTGGACTAAAAGTCCTGAGGGAGGTCCTCCTCCTCCCATACCTTCCTTGGCTTTATGTGAAAATGGCACAGGTACCTGACAGGAAAGCATTCACAGCTGAAGATTACTGGCTAAAATAACTCCTCCTTGCAGCCTTGACTTAGGTAGATGCCTATCTTTGTGATTGGGTGGGACTTAGCCCACACCCCATTGGTTAGTTTAGGTGGCTCCCTGTCTAGCATTGTGGCTTTTGTGGATCTCCTAAGAAGGCGCCTATATTTCCCCATTCATTGCACAGGGAGCCTGGTTTCCTAACTCAGGCTTTGTGGAAGCCCAGTGATTTTCTAGGTTAGGTGTTGTGATACTCAGCATCACAATGCCTAGCTCTTTTGGTGCATCCAGATCTTAGGCTCTCTGTGTCCCAATTCCCCCTCTGTAAAATGGAGCTAGTAGTACATGCGTACCTCCTAGGGGTGTTGTGAAGATACAGACACTGAAGACTGCGATGTGCAATTGTGTTGTAGCCAAGTTGGTCCCAGGATATACTTCACCCACCTTGTCTCCTTGAAGAGTGTGAGGCATTTTCAGGTACTGTTATAATGGGCCCATATAAATACTGTAGCTAGAGTTTGTTTCCATTCTAGCTCTGATGCTAGTCTTATGGTACTGGCAACCAGTCTGGAGCACTATAAAGATGTAATCAGTGAGCAGAACTGGCCAACGTGGTAGTAGAAGTCAGTCTTAATTATTTGGGTGAATGCCACCATCACTTTAATGAAAGAGAGCAGTCGGTACATGTGGATTTGCAGAAGTAAATTAAAAGTGTAAATGTCCTTTACACTTCACCTTTTAAGGAAGCCTTTTTTCCTGCCCTTTTAGGTGCTCTCCAGCAGAGCAACGCATGGAAACAAGCTGACCTCTGTGGCATCCCTGAAGAATTTCTGTTTGTTTTTTTTTATCCTATTTATTCCTATTTGAGTTATTTGGGTCTTTTCACTCTTTCCCATGTGCCTGTTCAATAATATTCAGTTCACAGTTGGCTGGTTCCTAATATCGGTAATATGCTGAAAAGCTAGAGGCGTTAAGGTTCAACTGCATACAGAGGAAGTACTAGCGAAGAGGCAACTGAAACAGCAAAACACTCATGATTGTCATTGGGAACAGGAGCTGGGTCTATATGCATGAAACTGAAGATAGAATGGTTCTTAATTTTTTTTAAACCTTAGGAACTAGACCCAAACACAAGTAGGCATGCACCTGGTATACCATGCACTATTATTTTTGTGTTGTTCATAGCATCATACTGGAGAAAAATGAGCAAACTGAAGGATGATCCTGCAAACCCTTAATCACACCAAGAAGTCCTTACTCAATGGAACTGCTCATGTGGGTGTGGGTTTGCAAACTCTAGGTAGGCATGCTCCGTATGGTAGTATCTGCCATGCGATTGAGCACTTTGTTTGTGTATATCTCTTTGCCGCTCTAGTTGCAGAAATTCTATCTGGGAGACTGAGTCTAATACTATCTATTCAATATCTTGTGTGTAAAAATATGTGGTCTAAATTCAGCAGGAGGTGCTTTTCTCAGCCTTTGGCCCTCTAGGTACAAGTGAGTCAGTGGAGTTACCTCCACTGTTATTTGAAGTCCCCTCCAAAATTACCAGCTGGTAGAACAATTGTCTCCCTAGCTGGTTACAGTAATAATTTTTACAAAGAATTTTATCTTTCCTGATTTAAATACAGGTTTTTTTCAGATATCAGAAGGCAGCCAGAGTTTCATGTCCTTTTGTTTTTATTTGTGTGTGCTTAGCTTTGTTTTGTTTAACCAGTGTTGGAAAAAAATAAAATAAAACATTGAAGGGGGAAAAAAAAAAGAAACTAGGAGTTTCTAAAATAAAAGCATTTGCGTCCTGTCACTGGAGCTCAGCCTGACTTGATTTCTTGGGAGTTGGTTTGATTTACTTTGGATTTTGCTTCTGAAGGCAGGATGTTTTATCTGCCTTTTAGCCTTTGACCCAGACATATGACCTTTTAACTTTTATCTCTTTAGGAATAAGCCTGGGCCCTGTCAAGTTCCTCTAGAGACTGCGCAATGAGAAGGGGCATTTCCAACAGTAAAGATGATACATGATTGCAGTAGATGTCTGCATGCTGGCCTCTAGGCAAGTTCTGTCCTTATAGGAATGCTACCTGCAAATTGTGCAGGCTTAAGAGTCATTGTGTGTGCACTATAGGCTAAACACAGCGTGGCAGAAATACATTTTCCTTTTTTTAAAGGTACGTCAAATTCTTATATTTCACAGGCACACAAAGGGCTACATCCTGGGATGCAGTATAGCCATGCTGCCAGCAAATTCCATCTTGGGTATGTCTACACTACCTACTGGATCGGTGGGTAGTGATTGATCCATTGGGGATCGATGTATCGCGTCTCGTCTAGACGCGATACATCGATCCCTGAACGTGCTCCCCGTCGACTCCAGAACTCCACCAGGGCAAGAGGTGGAAGCGGAGTCGACGGGGGAGCGGCAGCCATTGATCCCATGCCACAAGGATGCGAAGTAGGTCAATCAAGTCAGTCTAAGATATGTTTACTTCAGCTATGCTATTCTCATAGCTGCAGTTGCGTATCTTAGATCGATTTCCTCCCCCTCCCCCAATGTAGACCAGACCTAAGTTCTGTCCTGCCCTAGGAGAATCATCCCAGTGCAAGGGTGCACAGTTGAGCTAGGGGCCTTATACCAGACCCCTTCCTGCTGCCTGTGTAGAGGATGTGGCCACAAGAAAGGGGGACTTGACTAGGATGACTCTTTTCAGTGCCAATCCCTGTGTTCTGTTTTTAGCCCTTTGGCACTGTTAGCAGACAGTATAAGTCAGAAGAACCCTGTGGCTGTTTGGCCTCCTGGGGACTGGTCATGCACACGGTAACTCCAGCATCAGGACAGTACAATGGGGAACCTTTACACTACCTTGGTATTCTCTGACGCCCACCTGCACCCTGCAATCCCCAGCCGTAGCAGAGGATCTGGTCTGGAGTGTGTTCCTTGGTGGTTGTATCTCTGTGTATAGAAATAGAGGCATATCTAAAATAGACAGAATATTTTTTATTTTTTTACTGATTTATTTATTTTTATTTCATAAAGTAAATAGGGGAGGGAAGAGTGTACAACCAATAGAACTATATACATGGTAGCCAGAGGCAGGATTATCCCATCCCATTTGGAGAAATATGCAGGCTGGAACTAGCAAGGCAAGAAAATCCAATGAGGCATTTCCTGCACAGACTTACCCAGTGCCAAGAGTCCCGAGTGTTAGTTCCACTTGGGGCTTGTGTTCAGAAGGTGTTTTTTCAAAGCATTTACGTGAAACCTTAATACTTCTTTAAAGTATTTAAAAAATCCTAGCAATGGTATTGGTCCATTGCTAGATGGAAATGGCAGAATTGTCAATAATAATGCAGCAAATGCAGATGTATTCCATAAATAGTTCTGTTCTGGTGTTGGGAAAAAAGCTAGATGATGTAAACATATCATACAATGATAAAATACTTTTCATTCCAACAGTAACTCAGGAGGATTTTAAACAGGAGTTACTGAAGTTAGAGATTTTTAAATCAGCAGGGTCAGATAACTTGCATCAAAAAGTTTTAAAAGAGCTGGTCGAGATTCTCTCTCAATTGTTGATTTTTAATGAGTCTTGAAGCTGAGGAAAAGTTCCAGAAGAGTGGAAGCGAGCTAATGTGCCAATATTTTAAAAGTGCAGACAGGATGACCCAGGTCATCCTGACATTGATCCCAGGCAAAATAATGAAATGGCTGATACAGGATTCTATTAATAAAGAATTAAAGGCAGGTAGTAGAATCATAGAAATGTAGGGCTGGAAGGGACCTCAGCAGAACATTTCATCCATCCCTACTGCGCTGAGGCAGGATTAAGTATAACTAGACCATCCCTCATGAGTGTTTGTCTAACCTGTTCATCTGAAACAGTTCTACTCTTCTCACCACAAAATAATTCATTGGACGCAGTAGAATGATGCAGAGTCGAGCTTCCAGCATGGGCAGTATATAAATACCACATCAGTTAGCACATTAATCATTGTTGGCATTATTGACACTGCAGCATGAATTTCAGATTTTGTTCTTTTGTTCTTTCTTTCATTAGTTTAGTTTATGATCCTGAAAGTTTTGATACAGAAAAAAAATGTAGCAGGGCCTTTTTATCAAAACCAGAAAGGTTTTCCATCTCTCTCTGATAATCTGAATAGTATGTCAATATTGTATTCACTTCCTGAAAATATTTTTTAGGAAACATATTTTTTGTATTTTCTTAGGGCTTGTCTACACTATCTGCCAGATCAGCTGGCAGCGATCGATCCAGCGGGGGTTGATTTATTGCATCTATACTAGACGCAATAAATCGACCACTGAGTGCTCTCCCATCAGCTCCGGTACTCCACCAGAATGAGGAGCACAAGTGGAGTTAATGAGAGAGCATCAGCTGTCAACTTACCGCAGTGAAGACACTGCAGTAAGTAAATCTAAGTACGTGGACTTCAGCTATGCTATCCCGCGTGGTAGTGTAGATAAGCCCTTAGAGATCTGAAAAAGCCCAAACCTCAAACTATTGAAATTCATGACCAGAACATCACTTACTTAAGTCTGATGTGAACCTAGACATTGTTGACTGTCTGTCTTTCTTGTTACAATAGAGAGACTTTTCTTTAGCTTGTTTTGTGTTTCAAGCCAGTAAAATACTTACAAACTTTTTATTTTAATTAATTGTATGAAAAAAACCTTTGCTGAAACTTAAGCTTGTGTCTCAAAATATTCTCGTGCCTTTATATCACATTTATAAATTCCTGGGGAAAAAATACATTATTTTTCTTTGTAACTGCACGGGGAGTTTGTCAGTACCTGGAATGCTGGACTGAGCTTCTAGGGGACATGCCCTATGGACTATAGCAACTATAGTTTCAGAATCTTCATACATCATTTCCCAGCCAGCCTAGAATTTGGTACAGCGACAGATTAGACTAGAAACTTCTGTAACGGCCAGTAGAGATGAAGG
Source organism: Chelonoidis abingdonii (assembly GCF_003597395.2). Classification (NCBI taxonomy): domain Eukaryota; kingdom Metazoa; phylum Chordata; order Testudines; family Testudinidae; genus Chelonoidis; species Chelonoidis abingdonii. The sequence goes on along the minus strand of NC_133770.1, from coordinate 34,109,565 downwards.
TTCTGATGGGATGACAGGGTGATTTATATAGGCAGTTTGTTGTGTCAAATACAAGATGACCAGAAAGCAAGTGTGAAAAATTGGGACAGGGGGTGAGCGGTAATAGGAGCCCATATGAAAAAAACCCCAAATATCAGGATTGTCCCTAAAAAATCAGGACATCTGGTCACCCTAGTCAAATATGAGCCAGGCTTGCTCAGTCCCTTGGTGGAGGAGGACAGCCTGACTCAGGGACAAGGCTTAGTTTTGCTTTTGGAGCTTTTGAGTCTGGAGCTGAGAGAAGCAGAACATCCTATGGGTCTCTGATTAGCTCCCAGTCCCCACAAGGGATTATTATAATGTGTGTGTCAACATAGTGCTTGGAGTTTTAAAATTTTGCTACACGGTTGTAATTCAAACCTATTGTGAGTCTGGGAAACGCCCACAGGTTAGCATTTCAGGAGTAACAAAAGAATTATAAATAAATGCTCCTGCTTATCAGTCTTAGAGACACCTCACAACATCACATTCCACATAGAATAAGCAGGCAAAGATTTGCAATTCAAATGAAGGGCTGGTGGAAAAGCATGAAGACTTTGGAGCTGTGTAACCTGTGTAAAAGATTAATCATTAATTCCTGGGGTCTCCAGGACAATCCTGGAGGATTGGCAACCCTGTGTATAACCGAGCATGTACTGAATGAGGGCAGAGTCAGGATTTTTCCAGAAAAGAGGTCAAGATATAAAAGGCAAGAACAAAGGTCCCAGAGGTGTGGAGGATTAATTAACATTTGTAATAGCTTTTGAACATGTTAAGTGCCAAGTACTATTATTATGGTGTCAAAAAGCAGAACTTCTTTCTGATGGAGCTTTCCCTTGGCCTCTCCCTTTCTCCCGCTTAGAATTTATAATCTTTGCTCCACACTGGAAATTGATCTTTCAGATGTTGCTGTTCTCCAGGGATGCTCAACATTTGTCAATCCAAAATATAAGATGTCTTACCTTCGATACAAGGCTCTGCACCAAAAGAATTCTTACCTTCACATCTCACGTTGCTTTCAAACAGGCACAATGTTCCCCTGTTTCAGAACATCTGCCTGTCCTAACACTCTCCAAATATTACTTCTGCAGGGGGATTCACAGATGGGATTTAGATCACAGGACCTCTTTGAAAATTGTGCTACAGAAGCCCAAGGAACTTTTCTTGTATAAATATACTCAGTAAATCAATTAAATACATATAAAGCATTTGGTTCATGCATTGCTTTCAAGCCAACACATGTCTGAAAAGAGGACGTTTAAGAGTATTTTAATGTATATATCCTGTGTGTGTGAGTGGTTGGTAATTTGTGTGACCAACTTCATCTCTTTGTTGCGGTGATATTCAGAGAACAAAGACAAGGAGCCGCTTAATTCCAGATGGAGTTAACTGGGATTTCAGTGGTGCTTAGGCCTTTTGCTAACACATTGCACAGGGCTGAGTTTCATTCTTGTTGAATTGCCTGCAAAGCATCTTGTGACTTTCTCAGGGGTATTCAATTATTCCAAATTATTGACAAATAATTTCTATGACTAGTGGCTTGTATGCAGATTGCCTGTGAGCAGGACATTATGAGCATCTGAATTTCAGAATGGGAGCTGTATGTTTCTGTCTGCCGAGTGCATGCGCATACTATTAGCATCTTGTTCTGGTGAAAATACTCAACATCAGAATTTTTCACAATAATTTCCAATATTCTCTTAAAACAAAATTCCCTGTTTCCATGAGCAGTCCTGCCAGGATTCGTGTTAGCTACAATATTAGTGCAAAGTGGACAAATAAGGGATACAAAGGCAAGCAAGGTGAATACAATATTTTATTGATGTGAATCTCTGCAGAAAATGTTAGCAGTATTTGCTATCTCTAATATAATTTGAAGGGCCATAACACAACAGTATGATTTTAATCTGACTGTTAACTTTTAAATTTAAGCTCTAAACAGGTTTGATTTATAACTTAAAGTGAGGCAGGAAGATGATTAATTCCTTAAAGCCAGAGGTTCCTCAAGTATCGTCCACGGCCCACTGCTACTTCCAATATTGCCAACCCCAAGAATTCAGAAATCATGACTCACTCACTCTAATGAATAAAACACAATAAAAAATCTTGAAATTGGTATAAAAACTGTGAGCTTTTTAAAATTAGAAACACTTTTCATTTGCCTTCTGGGCTCACTTCAGTTTCTGTTTTCAAGCTTTTTCTCTCCATCCATGATGGCTAGAAACTTATTTTTTATAAATGAAAGCTGAGATTCTCATAATTACTAGGGCTGCTTGGAAAATTTCCAGCCTGTTTTCCTGCCTGCTCACCTGCCCAGGTCCTTTGGAGCCCCCCAGTGGACTGATGGAGAGCCTGGAAGCTCTGGGAGTTCTGGCTCCCAGGCCCATGGCTACTCAGCAGCTTGAGCTACTAGGGCCCAGACTCTGGGGTAGCACCTCAGGCAGGCCCCCAGATTCCTGGTTCCTATGGACTCCCAGGAAGCCAGGTGGCCAGTTTCCCACCTAGTTGGCTCCTTGGGAAGCTGGAAGGCCAGTTCCCCACCTGGCCAGCTCTCCAAGCTGCCGGTTCTGGCTGAGTTGTAGTGCTACAGAATAACATGAACAACAGCAACAACATCAGAAACTTGGAATTTTTCCCAGAATGGATAACCTCTTTACGGTTCAGCTCCAGTAGTCACTTGACTCCAGGATCTGGGGCTTTAATAAAAGCATAAAATACCACAAGACTTGTGATATGATTGTGAGATATTGGCAACACTTGACACTCAGCATTTATCCTAACCTGGGAGTTAATGAGATGCAGCTATCAGTGAACAGGGTGCTTAAAATTAGAGTCCTGGAAGCAAATTCAAAACTTCATATATAGAGGCCTAGTGCTATACACAGAAATTAATAACAGGGTGACCCTCCCACTTCACACAGATATAGAGCTGCACTCATCCCTCTCTGCATAGCCATCAGCACAAAAGCCCCTGCCTTCAGAGAGTTCCTGCTATTGTAAGGGTCGCTCCATTCAGCAGCGCTTCTGTGCATCACAAGACAGCTCTTTGATTCAAATCTCGCACTCAGAGTCTCTGCAAGTTCCAAATTCCTCACATTGTGTCATATACATCCAGGGCAAAATCCTCCACTGAACACTAGGCTCCAGTAGATAGAGTTGGCACTGGGTACTTTTGTGGGGAAGAAATGGAGCAATCTGAGGCAGACCTAGGGGCACTTACTCCAAAGTGGCTCGTTCAGACTCTTCAATTCTGCAAGGAGCAGCAGCAGGACTGTGCGTAGTGGTAAATCCATTAGGGTGTTCTATCCCCACCTAACCTACTAATCCCCACTGTGTGGGGTGGCTGGGAAGGCTGAGTGGAGCTGGACTTTGTTTCAGACAAGGGTGTGAAATGGAAGTATTGCATGGGTTAGTAGCTTCTCTGTTCCTCTTCCTGCTTTGAGCAGTAATATTGCCTTATTGGGTGGCATCTGATCTCCTGTCCCAGATTATTTTCTCCAAAAGCAGACATGTTACAACGTTTCATGATCCTATGGAGGCAGAGCTGGACATGAGAGAGGCTAGGTGGAATCTAAGTAGCAACCAGTGCTTGCAACACAAAGAATAGAATTTGGTTTATAGCTAGCTGTAATTATAGTTTTCAGATACAATGGGTACGCCATATACTAGCTCATCCCCAAGGCAGAATCCTGTTCAGTCATATCAGGGCATTGCTTTAGACTTGTGAGTTGATTTTCTGACCCTAGTTAACTCATGTTCTTAATATCATGGAGATAGCCACATCATGAAATCTATATGTTTCTGCATGTGTGATATTGTACAAAATATCCTTTTTCTTTGCAGGAATAATTTGCAGTGTTGCCTATTTTATACCATCTATGCATTTTTCTTGATGATACTCATCATGTTGCTTAGCAAGTACTGCTTCTACCTTCTGGGATGTGCAGAGGTGTCTATGCAATCACATTTAGACATGAGCTATTCTGGGAATAATTGCTCTACTATCTGAATAGAAAAGATGGCAAAGGGAACATAAAAGTTTCACTAGAGTGTGAGACAGATGAGTTGAAAGCTTAGTTGGGTTTATAAAGACCTATTATTATTTCAGAATTTTGTTTTAGCCTGATGTAATTGGTATACGCCTTTTAAGATGCTGTCATACATTCTCTCCCTGCGTTACAAGACTTGCTGTCTCTTTCTTTGATGTAAATAAATCTGTAGCTTGGCTTCTGCCTCACATCAAGCTTCCTTATAATCACATTAATTCTAGTAACACTATTGATAACACTAAAAATGGCTGGTTCCCTAGGATACGGTACAATAAAAATTTTACATAGTGTGCTCCCTGTAAAGTATCACAAGGAAAACCTGACAGTGAGTAGTGTAATAGAGAGGAAATGCTTTGGGCAAAAGGACTGTCATATAGGCAGAGAGGGAGAAACAATGGGCAGAGACAGAGGGGAGTCGAAGAAAAGAGGACCATATCTGAAGACCTCCAGATACCTTGTAAATCAATGTTTTTACAGAGCAGATGCAGGAGAGGGAAGTTGGAGGAAATGGAAGGTTGCAGAAGTGAGTGGAAATTCAAGTTAGGCTAAAGGCAGGAGGAAAGATTTTAAGATGAAGTCCAAAGAGAGAAAAGCGCAGTTAAATATGACAGGACTAGTGAAAGTATGGACTGTAATCATGGAGAGTTGCGGGGAACAGACACAGAGACAGGGTTGTGATTGGAGGGGTGGAATGAGCAGGAAGGGAACTGGTGCATCAGAGCTCAGAAGTAAGATGAGGCAAGTCCATGGAGACTTTGGAAAACCAAGAAGAGCATTTTGGCATCAGAGATGAATAGGAAGTCAGGGAAGATTATAGGCAATAGGAGTGAAACGTTCCTGCTTTCTGGAGCCAGTACTCCGGTGTCAGCATACTAGACATGTCACTCCCCCTTGATACTTAAGATGATAAGAGAGTGGCTTTATGCTAAGTGTGGCCTGATGTGTCAGTACTGACACACCACAAACTCCTCACTGAACATAGGGATTTGGTCCAGTTTTCATGTTAGCCAGAGGAAGCATAGGAGGAAGATGAATCAGATGATAAATATCAGTTTTCTACGGGCAAATTTGTCCTATCTGCTTGTGTTAAAAATGGGTCTTATCTGCCCACAGGAGCTCTGAGAAGTTGCACTTGTCAGGTTGTTCCTGCAGGAGCTTACTGAGTGCAAATGACTGTTTTAGAGGTGTATTTAAGCCTTATCAAACCTAGCTACACTGCTTTCTGCTGACCCAAACCCAAATGCTGAAAGCATGGTTCAGGAGATGAGTCACTGGGCCACAAGGTGAAAGAACTGGCCAAGAAAAGCTCTCCATCTCCAGAGCACAAATTGCAAGAGAAGGTTGGATGCATGGACAAGATGGCTGGATAGGACTTTTGTGCTCTGGTAGTTCATCTCCAGAGTATGACAGAGGGGAGAATCCTAGTTTAGCTATTTCAGACTTGCATGGGAATTTGAATCCAAACATGTCTGGGTTTGACCTGCCCCTAGTTCTTCTTGCTTTCTCAAGATAAAACTCAGTTCTCATTTTACAGCTCATTTTTTGCCCTAAATAGAGCACAGGTGAGGTTCCACGTCAGCCTTGTCCTCTGTTGAGTGAAGGACAAAAGCATCCAGTTGCCTCTTCTTTCAGAGGCTTGTTTCTCTGTGACAATCCTTTTTCTCAAACCTTGGTTTAGGATTGCCTGAAAAACTATTCCAATGAGCACTCTACTGCTGAATGAGAGGTGGCTCCCTTGGGGAGAGGGCTGCTACTGCACTCCTTTCATTCCCTAATGTTGGTCTCATTATGTAGTGCACTTTTCACACTTTGAAGTGCTAAGTGTCAGGTGACACCAACTGAAATGATGGGTCTAATCCTCATAAGAAGAACTGAACTTTAATTGTGAAGTGTTCTTAATCTCATAGTAAAGCCAATTTACATATAGTTTCCTTTTGTCTCATTAGTTCCAGAGAGAATTCAAGTGACTTCCCCCCCGCCCTGTAATACATTACACATTTCCATCTTTGTTCCAGCGTCCACAAGTCGAAGCCAAAAATTGAGCATTCAAAGGAAACTAAGAAAGGGAGGCACAAGAGATAACAGAGCATTGTGAAATGCTGATGGTGACAGTCCATCTGACTTGAGTTCATTGGAGTCCTTTCTATTGTGGATTTTTCTCACCTTCACATAAAAGGTACGGTATCTATTACAACCACATATGTCTAATCTAAAGATGGACTTCATTGATTGGTGGAACTTTGTGTACCTGAACTTGCCTGTGTTTGGAAGTCCACAGACAGACAAGTTGTTTGTACTATTCATGTGTCTCGTGCTCAGCTGCAGGGTGTTGCTAATGTTACTCAGTCCTCACCACTAAAGGCCTGATTCTGGCAGACACTTATTACTAGCTGTAGCGCTTTCTACTATGAGCAGTCCCTGTGGATTCAGTGCAGGACTGCTCACCGGTGTAAGTTCTATGTTTGCTAGCTTGGACCTTACTGTTTTTTTAAAAATAAATACATTCAAGGAAATTGGAGGGTAGCGTATATGTTTTGAATGACACTTCCTACAGATCCATAAGCTAAAGTACAAGTACAGCTGAAAAGGTGCCATGCAATGTGCGCGTCTCTTCAGAAAGTTTTTGATTCAAGGTTCACTTTTGGGGATGGGGAAAATGTTCAAGCTAGGTGTGTTTCCATCTGAACTTGTGGCTGTTTCTTTGCAAATTTATGAGCTAGGATATAAACTCAGCTTTCACAAGGTCATAACACTTGAGACAGAACTTGTCAGGGCACGGCAATTTTTCATCACCTTGCATCCAAAGTATCACTGATTTTCAATCTGATGGTATATAGGCTATGAAAGTGATTTCAGGACAGGAGTGGCAAAAGGTCCCTAAAAGTGGGAGGAGCCACTGGCGCTTGAACTGTGGCTCTGCCCCTGCACCAACCCTTCTTTCTGAAGCTCCGCCTCCACCCCACCCCTTCTCCCTGAGCCCCTGCCCTTGCACCGCCTATTCCCTCAAGGCCCTAGCCTCGTACCGTTCCTTCCCCCCAAGACCTCACCCCCCACTCATTCCTCTCCACTCTGTCACTCATCCTTATGGCCGGGAAAAGGTGTGAGGCACAGGTCCCATTTTTAAAAGTTGGGGGTCATGGCCTTCTGGTCTCCCCCTGTTGCAGCACCCCTATTTCAGGACCTGTGAATGTGCTTGTGGTATGCCGGACTGATGAGTTAAAATGATGATCCCAGAACTGCTGAGACAGATGGTGGTACTCAAACTTCTTTGCCTACCTGAATTTTCTTAAGGCTTGTGACGTTCTTAGAAGACAATAATATAACTTTTTATTTACTTGTGCATAGCATTTTAACATGCACCCGTCTCAATTGCCGTCCTGATGAGTGCATGTACAAAAATCCCTCACACAATACTCAACATTCTGTGACTCTGAAAGAATCCTGCCTCAAGGGGTAGATTGGGTTCAGTATAGGGGAAAAAAAGCTGGAATTTTTACCCTGCACATTGTCAGATTCTCATCCATGTTGCTCTTGGGAGTAACCCCCCTAAATATGAAACATGTATATTGTTGCCATTCAGACTGACCTCAGCAATGGACAAATTTAGCATTAAACAGGCTGTTAGAAGCTTCACTTAACCATTTCCCTGCTGCCAGAACCATTTGTGGGTTCTAGCAGCTGCTTTCTGTAGGATGTCAGCATGTACCAAGCCAAGAATGACCAGCAGGCAGCAGCACTGGACAAGATACCTGATACTTTGTTTAGCGCTATGGGTATATCTACACTGAAAATAAAAACCCGCAGGTGGCTCAGGGCTGTTTCATTGCAGTGTAGACTTCTGGGCTCAGGCTGCAGCATAAGCGCTGGGACCCTCTCATCTTGCAGAGTCCTATAGCCCAGGCTTCAGCCCAAGCTCGGATGTCTACAGAGCAATAAAAACTACCCTCCAGCCCAAGGTCCAGTCAGTCAGCTGGCATCAGCCAGCCATGGGTGTCTAGTTGCTGTGTAGACATACCTTAAAAGGCTGATTCTGCACCACTGAGGTCAAATGGAGTTTTGCCATTGACTCCAATGGCAGGATGGTCAAGCCCTAGAATGTCAGATGAATTGATTAGTTGCATCTTTGTTTTTAGTTTGTCTTATGTCACTGCAGAAAGCATGAGTGCAAATGTGAGCTTCAGCTTATGCAGCAAGGCTTTTCACCGAACATTTGTGATGTTATTTTCCTTCCCTTTGTAAATGTTTTGTAGCTTACTGTGTTAGTTTGTACAAAGGGCAGAACTGCCTATTGGTTACCCATCCTTGTGCAATGTCAATACTTACTGCTGTGTGCCTGAAGTAGGTCCTTTTGTTATAAGCACTATTGGGTAAATAAATAAAGGATCTTTCACAGAAATTGAGAGTCTTGTTGCAGAAAACAGGACCAGTGTGCTGGAGGATGCCTGGGGCCATCGTAATATACATTCCATTGGCCTTCTTTGCTGCAGTTGATCAGCCCGTTCCCATCTTACAGAATCACAAATTCCCCTTGTTTCTAGAACATTTCTGCTTGTCAGTCGCCAAGTTCCAGTTGTCTTGTTTTTTAGGTTCAAAACACATCACTTAAGGGTCTTTAAGATCCATCTGACACCCTGAGTTTAATTTTTTCTGAAGATTTTCTGTTGTACGTCATTTAAATTAATAATGTTTCTGGTTCGGGTTTATCAGAGAATTTTGCCTCCCCATAGGCACAGTGCTGAAAAGCATCCAGTATAGTCACAATACCAAATCCTAACTAATGTCTTCTCTTCACTGAGACTCATTGACATATTACACTCATTTAATCAACTTGCTTTGTGCCGTTTATCTACAGGTCACTCTCTGGTTGCACTTTGTCAAAAGCATTATTAAAATCTAGAAAGGCCATCATATGTGTCCCCTGTGTCAACAGCCTTAAGAGCACTCCAGAAAAAGGAATTAAGTTGGACTAGCAACAACTAACTTTCATAAAAACTCTTCTAGTTCCCACTTCCTTGGTGACGGTTCTGTATGTTAGTTTCCACAGTTTTATCTGGAGCTCAGTTTAGACTAGCTGAGTTACAGTTCCTTTGTTCAGACATTCTCTCATTTTTAAAGATAGGAGTAACACGAGCTATCTTTTAGCCCTATGCCTGGACCCAGATAGAGCTTGAATATAGGGGGTAGTCTGCCTCTCCTAATTGAGAATGGGAACACATTCATTAGATGCACTAGAAAAACGTTTCAGCATAATAATAATAATAATAATAATAATTAATAAGATCTTTGTTGTCCCCTAATTTCCTCCTTCATTCTCTCATTCTCAGATAGTTGCTGATCCTCTAAATATTAGCCCTGGCAGCATGCAAGCTCTTCACTCTCCGATGAAGAGAGTCTGCAAGCTTTTCCTGTGAGGCAGGAAACGGGAGAAAAGGGGTTGAATAGGAGATAGGGCCTTGCACACCAGTTTGAAATGCTGGCGAACCGCTCCCTAGAGTTCTAATTGAAAATCAGTCTGATATATAATTAAATTCTAGTCATCACATATGCACCAACTAGTCTCATTAGCTCTTAGCCCAGGCAGAGAAGGAACGATGCTATTGATCAGCTCAGGACTACTGCACTATCATCAATACTAAATGGCTCATCCTGGGGCCTGCTTAGCTGCACTGATGTACAGCTGGCAGGCAGCTCTGTGCAACTCAGAGACTGAAGGACAAACAGCTGACTCCAGCCAAGGTGTCCAATATTCCCTAATCATTTAAGTGCATTGTGGAGTGAGCCTGTGCTCGCCCCTCAGTCTCTACCCTGCCATCAATCTTGCCAATAAATCAGCTTTGAGCAGGCTCCAGAGAGAGAGAGGGAAAGGAGGCTGATCAATTCTCTCCAATATTAGGTTGTCATTTTAGCTTCTATCCCTCTTGTTCTACTTTGGTTAGATGCTCTGTAATGATTTCTGCCAAGATCTGGCAACATACATTCACAGCCCCAGGTTAAGGGCATAGGTCCAGTTTCTTTACCTAAGGAGGAAAGGAATGATATTGATTTAAAAAAGAATTAAATGGAGCTATAGTAACAATTTTATATTATTTAGTGTTTTAAACCGTTTTAACTTTAAAAACACCCTGAGCACTCCATACATGGGATCTCATTGATCTCTCTACATTCCTTGTGGCAGAATGACATGTAGTCTGCTGCGCTAGACAGCTTTTGATATTGGTATTAAGTGACTTGTGTTTCTCTTTGGTGCTATATTATTAATCTGTCTAGGTGGTTATAATGCCTTCATTACCATAGTATATGTGCACCTAGCAAGTACCAACATAGAAAACATTGACAACTTACATTTAAGATTAGTTCAGTAAATATAATTCCTACCTAGCATAAGAACGTTACAGTTAAATGGTAAATTAATCATGCTTCAGTAATCTATTAGAATTCTTTGAATTTGTCAATAAAATAGTGGGTAAAGGAGAACCAACTGATAGAATTTATGTATTTGAACATTCCAAAAGCCTTTGTCAAAGTCCCTGACGAGGCTGTTAAGGAGACTAAGTAGGCATGAGGTGTGGGGCAAAGTTCTGTCATGAATCAGAAACTGCAGCAGGCACCTTAGTTGGGAGTAAATGGTTGCAAGACAGGACTTTGGATTGGATTATAGGTGGGATTGCTGCCTCCTCTTAAGGTTGCCTGACACACTTCTGATTTTAAAACTATTTTTAGTTGCTTATAATTTTGCAAAATTTTAACCATGCAGGCCGACATTTTCCATGCCGGGTGTATGCCTTAGACTGATTTTTTGGGGAGAGGGAAATTTCAGCCAAAATGGTTCAGCCGATCCTGAGAATAAGGCCAGGGAAAAAAATATGCCAATTTTTTTAACATGGCAGAACCACAATCTTTTCTTTGAGATGCTCTAGTGCCCCTCTGCTTTGAAGAAGCGGCTTGACATTTGGCACGGGGTAGCCTTTGTGTCAGGAATGTGCCTTTTACTGTCCTCCGAATGTGGCCAAGCTATTAGCCTTGGAAAAAAATCACAGTTCACACATGCTCAGCAGAGACTTGCTAGATCTGTAGCTGAATTCCCCAAAGATTCCATCCACAGTGGGCATGCTCCAGCCTGGGGCTGAGCAGGACTTTCCCTGTAATTGCAGCTCTGGCTGCTGATGGCTTTGCATGTCTGACCTGTACTCTCAGTACCCTCCCTGCTGGGTCCAGGCAGCACTGAGGAGGAAGCTTCCTGATTTGAATGCAGAGAGGACAAAAACCAGACCTAAAGGGGTGGCGTAGGAGGAGTAGATTGGAACAAGGAGCCTGGTGGTGGGGAGACTGGGACTGGGAAGCAAGGGGGTGGAGACTGGCTGGGCAAGGAGGCTGACATTGGGGAACAATAGGGTGAGGAAAATGTCATAGGGTGATTGTCCCTTTAAGGGGAATTGGGTCCCAGCCCCACCTGCTGCCAGCAAATATCTGTGAACCCCACTGGCAAAGTGTCCCATTCCCTTCTAGGGCTAATCTATATAGAGGTTGACAACCTACTACTGCTATCAGTCTCTCAGTTAGCTCAGTTAGAGACAGAGGTCTATGTGGTGGATCTAAAGGTTCCAACTCTGCTTCTGAACAACGGGAGTGTCAATATGATGCTATATAAGGGAATTTCTGTTTTTTTCAATTTGTTTTTTGTAAAACATTGGCAATGATTATTATTGATTATTGATACATTATTAATATTGAAATGTAAGAACTCAAAATTTAGGAAATGCCAGAATTAGGGCTGCCTATCCACCCAAAGCTCAACCCCTTTGAGCATATTCATTACGATACAATCTTCAATTACATGATCGAATGCTATTTTTTCTACTTGACCCCTGCTTCAGTGCACAAGACTGGCCCTGCTCTGGGGGTGTATCATATTTGTATACAGAAGTTGGATTAAAATATATTAGGACCCTTGGCACAAAGAACATTTGGCTTCCCCCACCCCCACCATGAGGCCCTAAACCTCCCCTTCCCCCCATGGCCCTGCCTCCTGGCCTGACCGGAAGCTGGGCTGTGGTAAGAGCTGCTCAGGGAACCTGCGCTGCAATGGGGAGCCCTGGACCCTCCACCTGTTCTGGATGGTGCACCCTAGGGGACACACGGACACTGGCTGGGGACTGCTCTTAGGCACCCTGGCTCCTTGCCCAGGGCAGGTGGAGGGTGTGGAGTTCCTCACAGCTGCCCAGGCACCCTGGACGGCTCTTTCTACAATCTATGGTGACCATATGTCCCATTTTGGCCAGGACAGTCCTCTTTTTACACCCATATGTCCCAACTTTTTTGGCAAAACTGGGCATTTGCCCATCATCAGTTGGAAGAGCAATTGGGACAAAAGCCCAATTTTGGCAAAAAAGGGCTCGGGATGGGGAGGGAGGAGAGGCTGGGGGTAGGGGGATGCTAGAAGGGAAGGTCAGTTTACAGATATATGGAGCAAAGGGGCAGTGTGTATATATTTAAAAGAGGGGAAATTTTGGCTGTCCAAAAGGCCCATTCACATAGGGAAAGAGTGAGGGGAGCAGAGAAAAGCCTAGGAAGCTTATATATAATGTACTGGACTGGCTGCAAAAGTCTTTAAAAAAAACCAAACAGCTATAGGGGAAAACCAGCTATTTATTGAGGGCAAAAAAAAGAACCATATATAGTTGCTGCACTTTATTTTACTGACTGTATTGTTTTAAATGAGTTAGAACTGCCTATCTTAGTGCAGCAGGTTTAATAAAGAAAAACATGTAATGATTTCAAATACTTCAATTATTCCTGTATAACTTAGATACAATATGTAAATTTGCCTTTTTAAGTGGTTTGAGAAGCTAATGTAGTCCAGGTGTCTGAGCAAAGGCTGTGGAGCCAGAAAAATGAGTTCTCTTCCTTGCTAGGTGATCTTTGCTTATTGCATAACTTTGCATTGTCTGAATTTCCACATTATACAATTATTTTTACTTACCTCCCAGCAGGGAGTGAGGATTAATTATTTAGTTTTATAAAGCCGCTTGAAGTTTAAAAACACTAAATATAAGCTACATATTTATTGAAAAAACACCAGATTGTAAACTGCTCAGGGCGGGAGCCTTGTCTCTTTACATGTCAAACAATATAAAACATTAATATAAATGGGCAGCATAGAAATAAATATGAATGAAAATAAATGGCTCCACCCTCCCCAAAATGTGGCTATCCTAAAGTTGTCACCTTGTCAATAAATTGTTTGGTTTTGAATGAATAACCCCGCTGATACTTGTGACCGTAGTTTTGGAGCCTGCAGTTTCAAGTGAGTGAGTGAGGACAGCTGCAGCTGTCAGTTCACATAATACAGCATTATGCCAGAGAACTCTGCCTAAGTGCCCAATTTTGAAATAGTTGAGACATGAAGTTTTCTATTAAAACAGTATTGTCTATTCGTAAGCATTAGAGACGGGGAGTCAGGACTCTTGGTTCTCTAACTAGCAGCGATACTTGATTCACCTTGTGCTTGACTGTAGGCAATCCACGTAACCTCTGTGTGTTTCACTATAACCATGTGTAAAATGAGGGGGGAGAGGGACTGGGGGGGGCAGTTCCATGCAGGAGGTGCGGGGGAAGGAGAAGGGTTCGGGGGGCAGCTCCATGTGGTGGGGAAGGAGAGGGGCTTGGGGGGCAGTTCCGCATGGGAGGGAGAGGGGAAGGAGAGGGGCTCTGAGGGGCAGCTTTGTGAAGGAGGGAGGGGGAAGGAGAGGGGTTCGGGGGGCCAGCTGCACATGTGGAAGGGGATATGCTCACCCTACCACAGCTCCAGCATCCAGCCTGGCCAGGGAGCAGGGCCGCAGGGGGAAGAGGAGGAGCAGGGCAGCGGGGCTGGAGTTCTGGCCTGCGAGGGGCTCCCCAATTGGCCGAGACCCCTAGGCATGGGCCCCATTGGCCCATACGTAATCCGCCATTTGTTGTGTAGTAAAGGAGGCTGTTGTTTGCAGATTCCTTATTGTGTGGAAGGCACATAGTGAATGAGGCGGGGATTATAGAAAGGACTGTGCCATAGTTAAGGCAGTTGAATGTTGCCCTGAAGAACTGGATTTAGAACTCTGCCACAGAGTTCTTACGTGATAATAGTCAAGTCACTTAAACCAAATTTTTCACACATGGTCACTAATTCTGTGAGCCTTATTTTCTGGGTTCCTGACCTGAAACCTTGGGATCTGATTTACAGAGGTGCTGAGCACTCAGAGCTGCAACTGAAAGCCATCTCTGCTCTGAAAATATGAAGTACTATGCAATGCTAAGTACTCTTAAAAATCAGGTCCTCAGTGTCTGAAATGGAGCACTCAGAACTTGTCAGTGCCTCAGTCTGCAGAATGGAGATAATATTCCCACATCTCACAGGGGTGTTGTGAAAATAAATTCATGAATGTTTGTGAAGCTCCTGGCTACTATAGTGATGACTGCCATAGACAAGGCCACGAGGAAATGAATAATACCATCTTCAGAGCAGAGTTGGAATAGTGTGCAGGAAATAGGGTCACACATTGAACAATGAGGAGAAAACTAAATATTGAATGGCTGATCATTCAGTGAGCACTGTCCATCCAGTGCACTGAATGAGGCAGGGGTTGGTGCTATTTTCACAGCATACACATGGAGAAGTTAGATAAAAACATAAAATACTCTATCCGGAAGGCTGCGGTGTAACACTACTTTATTTCCTAGCATCCAGAACCCTAACACTCAAGAACCAAGAACAGACAGAGACAAAGCAGGCTGCTTCCTAAGGCACAGAGGCATAACTCCACCCACCTGCTGTATGCTGGCTCTTTGCAGACTGACATTGAAAGACAGAGGCCTGGTCTACACTATGCGTTTATACCGATTTTAGCAGAGTTAAATTGATTTAACACTGCACCCGTCCACACAACGAGGCCTTTTATATCGATATAAAGGTTTCTTTAAACCGGTTTCTGTACTCCTCCCTGACGAGAGAAGTAGCGCTGAAATCTTAGGGTTAGTGGTGGCTGCAAATGATCGGTATTGGCCTCTGGGCGTACGACCCATAGTGCAGCACTGTGAACTGGCTGCTGCGACAGCAACTCTGAACTTGGATGCTCTGGCAGTAGACAAGGAAAAGCCCCGCGAACTTTTGAAATTTCATTCCTGTTTCTGGCCATGTGAGAGTACTCACGGCAGGCACACAAGCACACAACAGAGCTCATCAGGAGGCAGGTAATAACAGTCTCCTGAGAAACTTTTGGTTTGGCCGTGTCCATGGGCGCCGCCTGCGCGCTGCCCGTTAATGTGCGCACGCGATTGAGCCTTCCCCACGCTGTTCTTACATGTCTGGCGTGAGGAAGAAAATATGGAACATGTGTGAGTGGTGAGGGTGGTTACACAGGCGCGCTGCAGCGGCACTCCTGTGACCCTGCTGGCTGTTCCTAAGCTCCGCCGAGCAACGCGGGAGTGCTGTCGCTGATTGATGCAGCAAGACCGCAGAGCGTTGCATCCTGGGCCACCGCTGCCTCTTCCTGCAGCCTACTACATAATACATCAGCCGTCTCTCTCTTCCTCACGTTGGGTCCCTGCCTGTCCTCACGTGTCCTCCTGTCCTCACGATTTCATGGCATCTTTCCTGTATGCTGTTAATTTGATACCACGTCTTTCGACTCATTCCAGATGAGCTCTTTCATTGGTGTTGTTTATCTTCCAGTATTTTCCGAGAAATTCTCATCTCATCGTCTTTTTTTTCCTCGGCGTCTTTATTGCTGATGGGTGAGATATGCATTCGGAATGGTAAATAGATTAATAGGGAGGCTTGAAAAATTTGCAGCTGCCGATGAGGATATGGGAAAAAAAAGATGAAGTATTTAAAAAGATACTTTACAGGATAATGGTTATACTCTTTCACAGTGAACACGACTATTCACTTTTTACATGCACATGTGATTTCACTACAAGGTTGCATTCTTGTCATTCATTAATATTGAGTGCCTGCGGCTCTGGAGTTAGAGTCTCACAGCGACGCAGGGTCCGGGGCAGCAGAATTCAGCTGATGTGGCCATGGTAAGGGCCGTATTTGTTCTGTGTGTCTGGTCTGTGCTTGCAGTCCTTTTCTATCGACTTAGGTGTACCCTCCTTTCCCAGTATACCAGTACGCAAATCCCGTTCAGTTGTGCGTTCTTCTATTAGACTACGTGTGCGCGAGCAGTCTCGTCGATGCTGGAACCACCCCTGCCGCCATTCTCTCAACTTCTCTGGGATGATTTGCTTACCGCTTTGTGTTGCCTGCGTCCTGAGTATTCTCCGTGGGTCGGGTTATGTTCCTGTGGATCTGTGGCGGTGATTCTAGGAAAGAGTCAGCTGGTGCTGAATCAGCCCCCTGCTGTCCGCTTGGTCCGCTTTGACCCACCGCGGTGTGTCTAGTAGCCAGGGATGGAGATGGCTCGTGTCCCTGTGTCCAATCCATAGGGTATACGTCGAATTCTCGAGCGTCCACTACCCTTCCCTTCCCCTCCCGCGCTTGGCTTACCTGCAAGGAAGATTCTTTATAAAGCAAGCAGGGCACAGCCCAGATAAGGAATGGCCATCTCTGTTCCCTTAATTTAATTCCTGAATTTCGAATCAGGTTACCATGAACGATATCACTCTCGCTTTGGATGAACACAGCCCGAGCTGATATGTAAGAACGGATGTTGTGAATGCCAGCAATCACCGGGACCATACGGCAGCTGAGGACTGGTTGTCGTGCAATTGGATACGCCGATATGCTTGTAGCGATGCAGTGCCGTGGGTCAACGTGTGCCTTACCTGATGGTGGGATGGTAATAAAGGCTGCCTTTGCCAGAAACCTGTCTACTACAGGCTTTTGGACGTACCTCCAGTGATGAGCTTTATGGAGATTGTCCTGGAGGATTTCCGTCCATCCCCAAGACATGTTAACAAACTTTTCCAATAATGTATTGGCCTGGAATGCATCCCAAGTGCCTTAGGGCAAATTAATATTAAGAAACGCTTGCTTCTTAAATTATGTTTTATATATATTACAAAGGGTACATCACCAGATGGTCGCTTCCACGGCTTCAGTGTCTGGTGCTACTGGCTTGGGAGGCAGGGTAATCGTTCTGGGTGAGAGAAATCAGCTCCTGGCTGTTGGAAGAGTGAGAACGGAGTGCCCCTGTGTGCTTTCTGCAAGCTCATGCCTCCTCTTCCTCCTCTCGTCTTTTCCTGTCTCGTGAGCATCCTCAGCCATGCGCTGAGGATTATGCCCCTCCACCTCAGAATCCAGCAGACGGGGGGGGGGGAGTGGTGGCGACCCCTCCGGTACGAATTGCATGCAGCCTCAGCGTCAGAAGCCGGATGTTTTCGGCTCTGCCCGCGTGACCTTCTGTTCCTGCGTTTCTTCGTGTGTTCTGGTGTTAGGCTCTGTCTGAGCTCTTAACGTTTCACTCTGGCACTGTGGTCCACTGAGTCCGCTGGTTATGGCCTTTGTCCATCATAGCCTTGGAAACTTTTTTTCAAATGTGTTTTCCATTTCATCGTTTTGGAAGGATGTTCTACGTGCCACAGGATATCACTCCTGCCCATATAGCGATCCAGATCCTAGTCAGCTTTCTCGGGTCGGTTCCATGTGAGAGCTCTTTTTCGA
>NC_133770.1:34067696-34091834 GCF_003597395.2 Chelonoidis abingdonii | reverse complement strand
AAGAGAGAGAGAATAGAGGTAGCACCAGCGAAGCGCCTTTAAATGGCCAAATGCACATGTACACCAATCTGGCACTGCTCAGCCCTGAGTGCTGAACAGCTCCTGACTACTGTCCAGGCTAGCCTGTGTATGGCCATGGCACGCATCAGGGGAGCTGGTCACCGCGATTTTACACGCATTCAACATCCCCCACTGTTATTTTCCTGGTACGGGGAAGTATTCCCTTGCTGCAGCGGTGACAGAGTGCAGTGTTCCTGAAGACACGACGGGTCCATTGAAGCCTTCCTAAAGGGCCATCCCATGCTAAGGAGGGGTCAGATAACGTCCCTTGTGACCACCATGCTTGCAGCAGTCCAATGAAAAGGTACCCTTGCGGTTACGTACTGGGTGCCCTGGGCTCCGGTGCCAATATAGGGATATAGGTTCCATCTATCGCCCCCTCCCCCAGGTAGGGAAATCCCCATTGCAGCAAAGCCATCCTACTAATTGTACCTGCACTTTCACCCAGAGTCACAGACCTCGCTAGCAGCAAGCTAACAATTGCTAATAAGAGCACTTATAGGCAGCAGGGCGAGGACACCCACATATCGCCCTGGATGTAGATCCCACTAGGTTCCATAATGATTCCGGCTTAGAACTCACCTGATACCGTAGCTGCTGGCGTTGCAAAGCTTGCCAGAGGCTATCGCCACTCGCTCTCAAATCTATGAGGGCTGCTCCTCATCTTGGTAATTATACGCGTTCAGGGCAAGAGCAGTCACAAGAGTTTCCATGAAAGGCCCTACGCTATTGCGAGTAAGTATTGACAGCACATGTGAAT
The DNA here is from genome assembly GCF_003597395.2 of Chelonoidis abingdonii. Taxonomy (NCBI): domain Eukaryota; kingdom Metazoa; phylum Chordata; order Testudines; family Testudinidae; genus Chelonoidis; species Chelonoidis abingdonii. The sequence goes on along the minus strand of NC_133770.1, from coordinate 34,091,014 downwards.
CGCCCAAACCGCGCACATGCGGTCCCCGTATGGCAAAGCGCGCCCTACTTGCTTGCCGCTCCCCAATCTGTGCTTGTTCCCAAGGCCAAAATTGGCATTCATGTCTAGAAGAGACCTGTCCCTACCTAGCAGAATCTCCAAAGTTGCACGACCCATAGTTAGAAATTCTGTGTCCATGTCCCATCAGCAACTTCTCATTGCCATTATAACCCGTAGCCACTCCTCCTAGCTTGGCTTCTGCAGTCCTGGTTCAGACATAGACCTAACATGAGAATGCGCGATTGTGCCAATACTACTCCATACAATGGCATTAGCTGTCTGAGCCAAAGCAGGGTCCATGCTTGCTGTGCTATGCTCTGCAACAAGTGTACACCCAGTCATAGAAAATAAGGTGCGAAACGGTTTTCGCTGCTTTCACGGAGGGCAGGGTGGAGGCTGTACACTCAACACCAATCCCGCGACAGATGTTTTTTGCCCATCAGGCACTTGGGAATCAGCCTCAACCCAGGACATTCCAAAGGGGCGGAGGAGACGACTGCGGGAACTATGGGATAGCTACGGAATAGCTACCCACAGTGCAACGCTCCGGAAATTGATGCTAGCCTCGGTACATGGGCTCACACCGCCGAATTAATGTGCTTAGTGTGGCCGTATGCACTTGACTTTATACAATCTGTTTTACAAAACCAGTTTATGTAAAATCGGAATAATCCCGTAGTGTAGACATACCCTCAGATTAAAAACTTCCCTAGGAAACTTTCTAGCTTGCATGCAGAGACAGGTAGTGTCTTTACATTTAGAGTGGTAGCTTGTAATTTTAACACACTTTTCAATACATCACAGTTGGAGGGGAGAACAGTATGTGATTGTGTAATTAAATACTGCACCATAATACACATGGGCAAGGGAGATGAACTAAGATTGCAAAGGGAGCCTTAATTATGGCATTCCCTAACTTCTGAATGCTGGCCTTTGCTGGAATAATGTACTTTTAACTTTTTGTATGTGAGAACCCATGGTCTCATGAGTAAAGGGAAGATGGCAACAAGAAGCTCTCAAATTCACACACAGTACCTATTCTCCCTGGCTTTTCCCAAAGGTATTTGTGACTTAAAGAGCTGATCCCACATTCTGCTCCACTTTCCTTGTTTTTGTTCATCTTCCATCTTCATGAATCTCCGAGTCCATGAGCAGCACTTCACTGGCTTGAGAAATGGCTGATTGTTCTATGATTCTCACATTCCTGGTCACCACTCTTTAGCAGGTGGGGTGTTTCATTCATCTTTTCTTTAATTTTCCCATTAAAATTTGTGAACAGAAATATGGGGATAGGAGGGGCTGATGCTGAACTTATTTAGCTGCCCAGTTAAAAACTCCAAAGGAGAGAATTGAAATGGAAAATCCATTCCCTTTTCTTTTAATTAGAACAATTAACTCCACTTGGGTTTGTGTAGACTGATGGAAGGGAAATGTAAAGAGAAACTGTGGAAATAAGAATTTCTATTTTGACCCTTCCCAGCTAATCTAACCCCTCAGTTACTTATAAAAATAAACCCAGAGGATATGAAAGTGCCAAAGAGCAAAGGATATAAAATTGTTTTTCTTCAGTAAACTCTCTTTGACACTCTGTAGGGCCCTTGTATACGTATGATACATGGATGTTATCTTTTGCTTTGCATACTTGCCATATTTGGAACATAAAGCCCACATTACTTTTTGAATTGTTGTGAACTGTTGTTGGTGGAGCTTGGGAGGAGTCTGTGAGATGAAGCAGGATGGCTATGTATTGTATTTGGACCCCAATATGATTTTCCCACATATTTTGTTAATATTTGTTGAAATATGTGATGCCTACAGGTATGCTTAGATCGTAAGCGTTTGGGGTAGGGATCATCTTCACTCCTGGAAAGCCTCTGCAGCTGACTTCAGTAACTATATTTAAACAGTTCTTAGCTGTTCAGTTTGTCTGTTTCAGTGGCTAAAATAATGAAAACGTGTAGGCAAACCCAGCCCCACATGACCAGCCAGCATTCTGTGGACAACTAACAAGTGTCCTGCAGACCCCAGTCTCTGAACCTCTGCTGTAGTATTTGCTCCCCTCCATGCCATACAATGGAAGGCAACATAAGGACAATGGTTTCTTTCTCTGCCTTTGCCAGTGAAAATTTGGGAACCCTAAGAACTGTTTGCCATTAGTTCAGACAGCATGGAAAGTGAGGACACACACAAATCAAGTTGATTTTTTTCTTACATTATTGAAGCTAATTATAATTCTTTGGAGTCTCTTCAAATTGCGCAAGTTTCATCATCACCATCATTGACAACAGCTAATAAAAGAAGTACTGCTTCTATTAGAGTTAATATTGCAATTTGCCTGATCATTAATGGTATATAAACCAGAGGAAACAATGCATCTTTTGTAACAGAACTTCTACCAGAAACCTTGGATGTTTCATAAGAAGAAAACATTGGCTCAGGCTACAGCATAAATGTGGCATATGATTTTTCATATAGAAAATGAAGCATTAACATATACTACCATGCCAAGAACTTGCTACACAATATTTGTGGTTTGTATACTGCATTCAAAATGGGAGAAATGAAGGCAACATTTTTCCTAACGCCTGTTACATCCTTCTTTTTTGATTGGGTGATGCATGAGGGTACTTTCATGTGATAATGGTTTTAAAAGTCATTTGTGTTCAAATAAAGCACATAATACAGAGTATTCAATGCTTCTGAAACCGTGATCATACTGTTTTAATTAAAAGGTCATCATTTGCTTGTGAATTGTTGCCTGGCTATTCCCCCCCGCCCTCGTCTTTTGAATACAGCACTGAGAAGCTACTGTATGCTTGGCTGCTAATGAGATTTCAGTCTGTAACAGTCATGTGATATCATAAGAATACTGGCAATTCAGTCTAATTTGCAATAATAAAGAATTCATACCTTCTTCTTTATAATAAACCATTAGTGTTGATTTTCAAGAACTCTTTGAACGCTGGGGTAGGTCCCGAAGATTGGAAGAAAGCTGATGTTGTACCACTATTTAAAATAAGGTAAATGGGATAATCTGGGTAATTATTAGACCTGTCAGGTTGACATTGATCCCAGACAAAATAATGGAAAAGGTGATATGACACTTGAATAATAATAAATTAAAGGAGAATAATATAATTAATGTCAATCTAATGTAAAACAGATCCTGTCAGACTAACTTGGTATCTTTTTTATAAAATTATAAATTTGTTTGATAAAAGTAATAGTGTTGATATAATATAGTTGCAGTTCTGTAAGGCATTTGACTTGATACCACAATATTTTGATTAAAAAATCAGAATGATGCAAAATTAACATGGCACACTACATAGACTAAAATCTGGCTAACTGATAGGTCTCAGAATGCAACTGGCAATGGGGAGTCATCATCAAACGGGTATGTTTCTAGTGGTTCCCGTTCTTGCCTTACACTATTTAACATTTTTATTCATAACCTGTAAGAAAACATAACAAAGTCATGTTGTTACAAAACAAAACAAAACAAACATAACATCCTAACAAAGTCTGCAGATGATGTAAAGATTAGGAGAGTGGTGAATAATGAAGAAGATAGGTCATTGATATAGAGAGATCTGGGTTGGTTAGTGAGTTGGTGCAAGCAAACAATATGTGTTTTAACATGACCAAAAGTACAGTCTTACATCTAGGCACAAAAAACCATCACCCACGCTTACGGGATGAAGGACTGTATTCTGGGAAGCAATGACTCTGAAAAGAACTCGGGGGGCCATGATGGATAAGCAGTTGAACATGACCTCCCATTCAAGTACTGTGGCCAAAAGGGCTAATACAGATGCTCCCCGGGTTATGCAAACCAGATTTACAGAAATCTGGATTTATGGAAAAAGTTCTGTACGTTCTGTAAGCTTTTTTTTTGTGTGCGTAATTGTTGGAGATACATTCCTGACTTATGCAAAATTCGACTTTTGCAAAGCGTTATGGAACTGAATCCCTTGCGTAAGTCAGTGAACTTCTGTACAATCCTTGGAAGTATAAGCATGGGAATCTCAAATATGAGTAGAGAACTTATATTACTCATTTGGCACTAATGTGACTACTACTGGAATATTGTGTCCACTTTTGGTGTCCACAATTCAAGAAGGAAGTTGGTAAATTGGATAGTGTTCAAAAAAGAGTTATGAGAATGATTAAGGACTTGGAAAACATGCCTTATAGTGAAAGATGCATGGTGCTCAATCTATTTAGTAATCCACATACCCAATTAACAAAGAAGATTAAGAGTTCACTTGATCACAGTAAGTACCTACATGGGAACAAATATTTGATGATGTTTTCTACAGTCTAGCAGATAAAAGTATAACAAGATCCAATGGCTGGAAATTGAAGCTAGTCAATTTCAGACTGGAAATAAAGGGAAATTTTTTAACTGTGAGAATAATTGATAATTGGAACTACTTACCATAGGTTGTAGATTTTCCATCAGTGGCAATTTTTAACTCAAGATTGGATGTTTTCTAAAAGATATGCTCTGGTTTAAACAGGAATTAATTCAGGGCAGTTCTGTAGCCTGTGTTATACTAAGAAGATCACATGATCCCAGTGGTCCCTTCTGGCTTTACAACCTATTAATCAAACCAGATTGCACGCATTTTACTGTTCAAAAGTTTTAAAATTATTTTTGCTGATATTTCTCAGGAAGAAGGCAATTTAATCTCTCAACAGTGCCACTGAACTGCATTACTCCTGCACGGAAGTTCATGTGCTAACAATCTTTATCTGACAAAACAGGATAAAAATAAGAAGCATTGATCTATAACCTAACTAGTCATTAATGGCAAACTTTCCTACACTATTGAAGTATAGTGCAGTAGATTCTTTTTTCAAAACAGGGTACTGAAAGGATCTAAATAAAATCTGGAATGGATAGTGTACACAGAACATTCTGGGCCCAATTCTCTGGTATGTGCTGCTCCAGTACTGCAAAGCAGCCCTGGTTTATCTGACCAAGGCATACTGGTGAACCAGCCTCCTGTTTCCTCATTAGCACACGCAACACAATCCGTAACAGCCAATGCCACATCATCAACCACTACAGTATCAGCATTGTATTCTCCAGGGATAGTACAAAATAGTGCAATAACTTTATATTGTAAAGCATTAAACAAATATTTCAGCCTCACTATGCTGGCCCAAACCTCCAAGGTTCTGAGCATTATCATCTTGCATCCTTGGGCTTCAGAGAGAGTTGAGGGTGGTCAGAGTGTATAGAATGATTGTTTCCTCTGGAGTCTCATGTAAATCAATGTGACTCAGTTGTCAAAGGGGCCTACTTAGTGTCTACAACATTTTCTGGGGGATATTAAAAACTTTGTTAAAATTGTGATCTTTCACTTTAAATTCTCTGAGGTTTCTTGATCCTGCTTGAAGGCTAGAGGGCTTTGTAGGGAAGTGTGCACAGTGTGATCACAGTCAATTTTCAGGCAGCCAGCCTAGAGTAAGATGGGGTGAGTTGTGCCTCTCTGTTTTAGGGAGCAGCTTGCTTTCTCTTTCTTTTTTGGGGGTTCTTGTATGTTATTCTGAATTCTAAGCATTAAAGTAGTGTTATGTTTCAACCTTCCAGCAAGAGTATTTTAATGTTTTTAGCTAACTTCTCTGTGCATATGCCATGGGTATAAGATTTTCCACTTCTTCTTTACATAATGCTCAGTGTATACCTACCTAGGAAATAAATATTGTTGTCGACTCGTTCCATTTGTACACATACATATTGCTGTATTTCCTATCTGATATAGGCACTGGATTGTTACTGATCCAGTAAAAGCAAAGAGCTTTTATTTTAAATAACCAGAGGAAAGCTTGCCTATATCTCGTCAGATTATCACTTTGCCTTACAATATTTCACTGGCTAATTGTTGTTGAGACACTGAAGGAGCTACTCCCAAAAGAGTCAATTACTTAGTCCAAAATGGATAATAAAAATGTCCTATGGATTGAAATGTAGTTCAGTTTGAAAGGAAATCATATCTCCCTGGAGAATGTTAAATGGTCTGGAAAAAATGTGTTCCACTATTCACCTCTATGTTGCAAAAATATATGCTGCAAAATACCCTTTATTAAATTGAGTTGACATTAAAAACTTCCTGGTTCAAATAAATTGATGGTATAATAAACTAAGAATGGCTTGTTATGAATATTTCTACTTTGGACAGGGTGAACTGCAGACACTTAGGGCAAACAACGTTCTGTTTTGCCCAGGATTCGATCTGGCATTTTGCTACCATAGACAAACCAGCAATCTTCTACCTTTGTCAGTCCACAGGCATTCAAACGGTTACTGAATTTTTTGCCACTCCTAATGTTTTACTGGCCTTTGTTGTACTTGCCTCTGATCCACTGTCCTATCTAATGACATTACTTCAGGAAGTTCTGCCCCTGAAAGTAGTACAACCAGCAATACTTCTATTTCATCTAACTGAATGTACTCTTTGCACTTCTGTCTAATCTTTCTAATTATATAGCCCTCCTCACAAGAGTATCTGAGCACTTTTCATCTAAGTCTCTCAGAGCGCTTTAACTAGTGAGGATAAACATCATTGTCTCCACTTTAGAGACAGAATAACTTAGTCATAAAGTAGTTGACTGACTTTCCCAGGGCCTTAGCGAGTCAGTGACAGAGCTAATATTAGAACCCGGTCTCCTAATTCCCAGCCTCTTCTTCAGTCTGCTAGAACACAGCTCCCCCCATATTAGTAATGTCATAATGTCATTTAATACTGATTAGTTGCTGTGAGTGTATTGGGCATTATAGCTGGTTGAAATTTTATTTTTCTCATGGAAAGTTTTAACAAAAATGGAAATAAAATTGCTTTCATTAAAATTTACCACAAAAAAATCAAAACCACAATTTTTTAATCAAAAGCTAAAAAATTTCAGCTGAAAACTGAAAAATGTTGATTCAGAAGTGCCACAATGGTGCATAGCAGGAGTTATGTAGTTCAAATGCCTCATGCCCTCATTTTCTTCTGTGGGCCAGCTCCCCGGCCTGGACTACATCTCCCATGCTGCAGTATGGTCTTCCCTTTCCAATGCAAAGCACCATGGGAGTCCATGGCTGCAGAGCATCATGGGAGATGTAGTCCTTCTGGGGAACCCAACCTATAGAGAAGATTGGGCAAATGTAGCACTTGAACTACACCTACTGCTACAACCACAGTGGCATTTTTAAATTGAAATTTGTCAGTTTTTGGCTGAAACTCTGAAAACTTTTCTGTTTTCAGGATTTTGTTTTTTCAATAAATGGTCAAAATTTTCTGTGGAAAGTGGGCACTTCCATGAAAAAAAATTAGTTTTGTCAAAACCCCAATTTTCCGTAAAAAACATTTTAGAGAGAATTTTTTGTCACCTGTATTGTTCACTACTGGAAGGAAGTGCTACCTTTTAGGGTTAGTTCTCTTGAAAGCAATGGAACAACATTATGTCTCCCTTAAGTGGGCAAAAGGTACCCATGAGTAACTGGTAAAGCTATGTGACTGCACATTATATTTGTGTGTGTGTTTGTGTACATGTGTTTGTGTACAAAAGTGATCCATTTGTCCAACTTGCTCTGCATTTTTGGCAAATACTTGAGATGAAAATAAAAAATGGTTAACTTTCTGGGGGGGGAGGGGAGTTATGAAAAAGCTGAGATAATGATATGGTCTCCATTGTTCCTGAAACTAGGTAAGTTTGGTGTTTTCCTGCTCACCTATGTAGAATAGAATGCCTTGAATAGAAATACGTGAATTAATACCTTCTTACTGGACATATTTTAAAATAACACGTAGAAGTTCTCTATGTTTAAGTAATCAGAAGAGAGAGGACCTGCATGAGCAGTTGTACCATAGAATAACATCATACAACAACCTTGAACTTATTGAAGAACTGTGGTGTAATATGTCTTGCCTTAATGCTCCGAGTTTACAAAAACACACACAATCTTTTAGGGCTCTTTCATGCTCCTATTTGAGATCAAGGACAACATTTCTGTAAGAACATAATCAGTAAATGGTATATATACGCACACAATGAGGCAGTGGGAGCAATGGGAGTGCATTATATCACCAAGGAAACTAAACTTAAGCTCTGGGATGAAGACCACGGTCAACAACTCCCCTCCTCTGGCACAGTGGAACTTCCAGCAATAACATACCTGGCCAAAACAAGACACTCCATTGCACATGCTTCTTCCTCCAGGGTGAGGATGAGAGAACAACAACATGTGACAGATATGTCCTCATGTTGCTTATTGCACAACTGCAAGGCCCTTGGCTATTATGGGGATGAGCATATTATTAGAACCTATGTAAAATAGAATGTCAAATTCACTTCTAGAACTGAGCTTTTGGATAGGCTCCTTGTGGTGAAATCAGCTCCCATGAACTGCCAACAGCTAAATCATTCTAAGCTGATGCAATTAAATGTCACTGTTGTTGCTGAAAATGTCCAGTCCCAATCAGTGCTTGCTCCAACATGGGTCTCCTGTTAAACCCCTCATTTACATACTGCAATTAGTTAGGCAGGGCATGGATTTTTGCTGCAAGGCAGAAGGCTTTCTTTTTTAATCAAAGAAATAGCTAATTATTTGTCTCACTAGATTTTTCTGTAGTTTCACTCTATTAACAACCAGATACATGTATGGTATTTGGGCATAGAGCCCCAAACTAGCCATATTTGTTTTGATGGACTTTTTTGTTGGCATAGAGGAATCCTGCAATTCTGTGCTTGATGAAAATACCCAACCATACGTCTCCTGGAAGCTCTTTGGGGGCAGGGACTTTGTGTTCGGTGTTGGTGCACCGCCTAACACAGTAGGGTCCTGGTCCACCACTGGGCTCCTAGGCACTGCTGCTATACAGATAATAATCCGAAAGGTCTGACCCTTGTGAAGAGACATTATAGCACAGCACATGCTGAGAATTGTTTGAAGTTCGTTCCTGTTACAGTCACTCAGGATATGTCTACACGGCAGTTGGAGGTGTGATTGCAGCTCTTGTAGGCATGCCCACACTAGCTTCAGTCTAGCTAGTGAGGCTGAATATAGCAGTGAAGACCAGTACGGACCCTGGCACATGCATATATTCCCATGGATCTGGATGGGCTGAAGATTATGTCACTGCATCTTCACAGGCTAGATTAAAGTTAGCACCGGTCTGCCTACCTAAGTAGCAATCACACCTCCGATTGCATGGTAGACATCTCCTGGATGTCAGCTTTCTGATTCTTCTATGTTGGGCTGGTATCAGGGCCAGCTCCAGGCACCAGCTTAGCAAGCAGGTGCTTGGGGTGGCCACTCCGGAGAGGAGTGGCAGGTCCAGCTATTTGGTGGCAATTTGGTGGAGGGTCCTTCACACCTGGTCCGAGCGAAGGACCTCCTGCTGAATTGCTGCAGCTCACGATCGTGGCTTTTTGTTTTTTTTTGGCTGCTTGGGTCAGCAAAACCCCTGGAGCCGGCCCTGGCTGGTATCTATTGCTTTTGGCAGGCCTCTATGTCATTGCTAGAGTCTTGTGAGACTGTGTATCACCACCAAGCACCAAGCAGGAAAATCAGAATGAAAAATTCTTTTGTTGCCTTCTCTATGTTTTCACTGAGTGACTGTTTCGCTGGTGCACAATAAAGATAAAACACAAAGATTAATGCCTTTGAAACTGGAACAAAATAGATAATTGGGAAGTAACTAGTAAAAATTACATAGCTGCAGTAATAAATCCAATTCCGGCTTGGTACGTATGATGTGCTTGCAGCCAGGCTGAAAAATGGTTTCTTTCAGATTAGTATTTTTTATGCAGTAAGGGTTCTTTACCTCGTGTGCTTCAAACTGGTAAAACCCCGTAAAGGCTCCACTCTGTCTGTCCCTTATTCTCACAAGGCCATCAGGAGAGCTATTCAGAGAGACAACTTTTCTCAGTCAAATTAACCCGTTGTGAGTAAACTGTACAATTTTATTGTCCCAGCCTCATAGCGTGGCTAGATCATCCAGTTTCCTTTCTCCTTTGGAGTTATAATATAGGTGACCATATGCCATTCTTAAAGAGAAACAAATTGATTTTGTGCTCTTCTTTTGCTTCTTTGCCTCTTGTATGAAGAAGTTTAGGGTTTTTTTTTAACCTGCTTTTTGTCTGTCTCTTTTGGTTTCATTGGACAACTTGTTGGAAGCCTCAGAGACAATGGCAACAGAGACTGACAGTCCATCCTTTTACATTTGTGACATTGCATTTATTTCCAGGACAACAGACTATTGTCATAAACACAGAATTGTGTCTCATTACAGCATCTTACAAACTGAAGTTGGGCTGGGCGGTCTTCAAGTGAAAAAAATCCTCCAGAATAATAAGGGGTGAGCTCCTCAATACAACTTCAGCCCCTTTACACTGGGTAAAGTGTCTGGAGTGGTAGAAAGGGGCCCTGAAAAAACTCATATCAATCCAGGGATGGATTTCCCCCTGGTGCAAGCATTGTTGGGGACAGCAATAAGTTTGACCTCCAAGGACTTCCCTGCAAGCCATGTGTCAGGGTGGGGCTGGGACCAGGAGAGGTATGTCAGGGATGGTGCCACAGTATGCAGTGCTGTTGGGACATTGGCCAGTGTTGTGGCCTAGAGAGCAGACTGGGAAGCTGCTGTAATGTAGACAGACCCCTTAGGACTGTCTAACTTAGACAGGGGGCCCCATCAGCCCCTGGAGGAGCCCAAGATCAGGAGAGTACAAAGGTGGCTTAAAGCTACGTTAATCCCCTCTCCCTGTGCTGTGAGTTCTAGTACAACATATCTCAAAATATTTCAAATAATGGTAAAGAAAACGCAGTAAATGCCTGACAGAGTTGGACCTAGAGCTTTTTGGGTGCGCACACAAAACTTTTTACCATGATTTATTGGTTTGGGTGCAATAATGAACATTTGTTTAGTGCTTGTGAACTTAGCTACACTGATTTCTGGCATAATTAAATAATGAGAACTATCGAGACGTGTATGAGCATTGAAACTTTTCTGATTCGGACCCTGAATTTCATTTTGTGAATTGCTTTCTACAAACATTTGGGCCAGTCAGCTGGCTTGTCCGACAACTTACAAAAAGTGAACTCCAAAAGGGAGCCAACAAGGCTGAAGCAAATTCATTGCAAATCCTCTTTTTTGCATGTTCCACCCAGCTGTAGTATAAATATTCCCTTTCTAAAAGCAGGCTGTAATGTGAAAGGCCCCTCTTTCACAAGATACATTGTCAGGATTATTCTCCGGATACAGTGCAGAGGGTACAACCAAAACAGAACAGCATCACGAGCACCAGGTTGCTCCAATAAATGTGCCTTTGTGGTAGATGGACCATAAAAAGATTTAGGGTTTGAGCCTCAGCTGGCATGGGTTGGCATATGAAGCAACACCAGCTGAGGATCTGACCCTTAATCTTTATAGTCAGTTTATATACTAGTAATAGCAGGGAAGCTTATAAATGTCCCAGTCAGGAGCAGGTAGGTGTAGAACAGCAGCAACGTGTCTGCTCGCTGTCTCTCCATGTCACGCAGCTCCCTCTGTGCTAGTAATTTCTTCAAAGAAGCCTAGCAGGTTAGAAAGGCATACGTGATTTTCTCGCCCAGAAGCTGTGTGCCAGGCTGACCCTGTTGGGCTATGTATATCCCAACGCTGTACTATTCTTTTCTCAGGGACACTCTCAGTCAGTTTCTCAGGAACTGAAGGGAGGCTCAGCGGTCTGTCATTCCCACAGTTTCCCTTGGCCCCATGCTGTGATCAACTTTCCACTCCTCCTGAACTGTTGGGTTTCGAGTGTATTTGTATAGCGTGGGCCTGATCTTGATCTCATGACACTGGTGTAACTCAAGCAGGGGTTACTCAATTGACTGAGTCTGATTTCACATCAGAATCAGTCTTATCTCCTGTATGAAACAGCGGATGCATGGTGTGTGGCTAAAGAATCGGAAGACAAGTAAGGCAGTTGTGGGTCTGGTCTCTGCTCTGTCCTGAATTTGTTGGGCCTGATTCACCTCTTATGCACTCTGGTGTAAATCAGAAGCCAGTGGAATTACACCAGTGTTAGCAAGAGAAGAATCAGGCCTAGCGCATGACTCTGACTAAGTCATTCTCTGTGCTGAACTTTCCCTACCAGGAAAAGAGAGAGACCTCCAATGGCTTTGATGAGGCTTAATTTATATATATTTGTCAAGTGCCTTGCCAGCCTGCTCCCTAGCCTGACCATCTTTGTTCAGGCCACATTCTGACTCCCTGCTTAAAGTGCCATTAGAATAGGAACTTCTCCGTTATCTTTTACAATGAAGACTGATGGCAAAACTCATATAACTTCTCACTGGTTGGCCATTCTCTTGGACTGATCCCAGGCCCTTTGAGGAGCTAGAGGCTTTCCAGCTTCACATGCCTTTTGAGTCTGTGGCTTTGAAAGCCTTTTTAATCATTACTGTTCATCCTGATATCATTGTTTTTGTTCTTCATGTTAATTCTGCCCTTTTGCAAAATAGCAACAGTCCTCTCTCCTCCCTTCCCCGCCTCCCCCCAGGCTTTTCTAAAACCCTCCTAGTAATTATTTTTAAAAGGACAATAATGATTATAGTGGGATAGTTTGTTGTAAATAGTGACATAGAACTTGGCAATTGCATCTAGAAAACAGGGGAAAGAGAAGAAATACAGGGAAATCTGTTTTTGTTTAACATTGGAAGAGATTAAGCTCTGATAGTGGGGATTTTTGTTAAGAAGCAGCAAATAAATATAAACAGGGTTATTTTGGGGCCGTGTATGGCCCCATTCTGCTATGCTGAAGACTGGCAAAAGCTACAATTAAGTTGAACAGAATGAGACTGCACCATTTAAAGATTATGCTCTGTATAATTTGAAATAGGAAAAGAATGGCACTACCTTATCATAATAAATAGACTGAAAGTTTCCATTGCAGCAGGACTATGCTTGATGTGGGCTCAGTCCTGTGCGCTCTGGCCTCGATCCGGCAAAGCATATAAGCACATGCTCAGTTTAAACATGAGATAGACCTATTGATTTTAGTGGGACTTAGAGGTTTGCCCACCTGGTCCTCTTTGGAGGACTGAGGCCTAAAGGACATAGGTTAAACAGATGACCATTCTCACAGAATGAAATGACAGTTGTTAAAATCAGCCTCAGTTAACAGGATACATACTGAGTTCATCATCACAACAAGAGCAGGACATAGCAGACAACAAACACAGGCCGTTGTTTCTGGTGTGCCAACACTTTCCAAAGAGAAATAAGGATTATTCCTGCTCTGACGAGTTTACTGGTTAAGGTCAAACACAAAAGGCGAAGAAGCAGCAATAAAATTCTGGATGGTCAGCATTTCCACCACTGAAGAGCAGGATTTTAGTAACATCTTCTCAGAACCCAAAGATCCTTCTGCCTTCTCTAGCTGTAGAGGCCCCGAGTCATAGGAACCCTTCCTCTGTATGAGGAGGGCTGGAGGTGGAGCCTTCCTGAGCTTTTCAGTGTCACTCCTTGCACTGGGCAGAGGAGGTTAGTCTGTCACCTCAAAGGCTGAGCATTTTTCTGTAGTATTTTTCATATCCCTGCTGAGAGTTAGGCACATAAATGAGGAGGGGATCCTAACTCAGATCCCCAGTTTGGACCATAGCACAGTAATCAGGCACTAAGACAGCAGGGTGGCTGCATGAATAATGATTAAGACATTGTTTTAGTCAAGGGTATTTTTAGTAAAAGTCATGGACAGGTCACGGGCAATAAACAAAAATTCACATGACTTGTACTTTATACCCTTGACTAAATCTTTGGGGGTGGCAGCCCGGTGCTTGGAGGGCAGTCTAGGGGGCACTGCAGGTGCTCTGGGGAGAGCAACCTGGTACCCCTGCTGGTGATGGGGCGTGGGGGGGGGGGTGTTGGTGTGACTGGCAGTCTCCCTGTGTGGCTCCCTGGAAGTGGTGACATGACCCTCCTTCAGCTCCTAGGTGGAGGTGTGGCCAGATGGCTCTGCACGCTGCCTCCACCCTGAGCGCCATCTCTGCAGCTCCCATTGGCTGGAAACTGCAGCCAGTGGGAGCTGTGGGGGCGGGTGTCTGCAGGCAGAGGCAATGCGCAAAGCTGCCTTGCCATGCCTCTGCCTAGCAGCTGAGGGAGGGATATATCGCCACTTCCCGGGAGCCCTCCAAGGTAAGTGCTGCCCAGAGCCCTCACCCCCTCTGCACCCCAACCCCCAGCCCTGAGCCTCCTCCCACACCCAAACTCCTGCTGGGGGAGAGGGGCGCGGTGGCCCAAGTCTGCCTCAGCTGTGGCCGGTGTGGCTGCCTGAGCTGCTCAGGTGGTCCGAGGCCAGTCACATCGGCTGCTGCAGAAGTCCTGGAGGTCCCAGAAAGTCATAGAATCCGTGACTTCCATGATCTCCATGACAAACTCACAGTCTTAATAATGATCGTATTGCCTCTGGAAGAATGAGGTACAAAATGTGCTGCAAACGAGTAAGGGAAGTAAAGAAGATAGTGAAATACTATGAGAGGGAAGGAGACCCCCCAGCTACTACAGCTACACTCATACAATCCTTGTATTTTGTACCCGGTGCAAAGTACTGATACACCTTGATAGGGTACATTCTGTGGCAATGGCAAGAGGGGAACATTGTCAGTATTTCAAGCCTTTGACTTGGTCCAGTTCTTGGCATGTGGCTAAAAGCATGTTCCAGTCACCAGTTACTGACCCAACATAAACTTAAAAAATATAATTCTTGGGAAATCAAATAAAAGGTATTGTTGTGGTAGCATTCTAAATGAAACAATTGTGAAAGTCAGCTATAGTCTAGATGAAAGGAGACCATTAGGCTAGAGTAAAACATGTTCGTATCGCTCGTATGAAGGAGGATGGAAGCCTGCCCACAAATGATGATATTGTCTTCAGATAATTGCTCTCTTATCAGAGAACTCTCTGAATTTCTCATTAAAAAACTAGTATATTCTTCTCCAGTGGTGCCAGCATGAGTTGCGTGGGTGGGATGGAGCCATTAGCCATACCATAAACAAACTCTTGGAGCTTTGGCTGGGACGCAGTGCTGTACTTTTCATAACAGTTTCCTTTTGTTTGCACTGACAAAGATTTTACATAGTGCTCCAAACATCTAGTAATGTCAGCATTTCTTGTTTGTACTGTGACCTTGAAAATTGTCTTTTTGGTGCGGCCCCATGAAATCTCATTTTTGTATCCAGTAATGACAATACAGTGTCCTGGTCTACACTGCTCAAATCCAGTACAGAAAACATAACCCCAAATGACATGGATACAGCCATGTTAGACATTCCTATGCCCACATATATGGGTAGAGGCGGGGAGTGGGGGAAAGTTGTGATCATGCACAGTAGAGGTGGTGCCAAACTAGAACATGGAATCTGAAAACACCAAAATGTAGGGAAAGTTCAGATGGGGATGGCTGGGGTCCATCTTTAGTATGTGCTTGCAAACCAAGCACTTTTAAAATAAAGAGCTAAGGTTGAAAGTGTGTTTCTATCAAGTCCAGTTTACACCCACGACAATATTTACATATTCTGTATGAGAATTTCTATCTTTAACCCCACCTAATATTAGAGTAACTGGAAATGAACACAAGGAATTCAGACTATCCCAGACAGTGCTTAATTTTAATGAAAGAGATGTCGGACCTCAAGTAATTTTTTACACACAGCAAGCCCAGAGGTGCCGGGGCTATGAACTGCCAAGCCTAGAGGTGCCAGGGCTCAGCCCTGGCAAGCCCTGGCACAAATTAAGCACTGGCCTGTTCCCGTTAGATTGCAGAGTACTATCAGACAGCACTCACTGTCCCTGCACCCACCCAATTTATAGGCTTCACTTATGATACAAGAGCAATACGAACCTTCAGTTGTGTATATATGTAGGGTTGGAAGAATTAAACTTTGATTGGTAAATGTTGGTAAATGTCAATTTCACCATATCCACACAACCTGATGAAAAAGTACTTCCATTGATGATAATCAAAATTTACATATAGGCTTTGATTTAAGGATATTTACTTTGTATGTTTTGATGTGATGACAACTTGTGTTTTAATGGTTATAAAGTTTTAAAATGTTGAATCTCAACATCTACTGTCAGTAAATAATTATGGTCTGACCCTTGCATGGCCTGACATCTCTCCCCATAATTTCCTGCATTTGAAAATTTTAATTGGAAAAAAATCTAAAAAAGTGTTTAAAAATAAACATTGTTGAAATTATTAAAAAAAATTGAATTCTGCCAAGCCTTTGTATATCTTAGCAACATTAATTCATGAAGTTTCTTTATCTTTACTGTTATATCTGTTATTATACGTACTAATTAGATGTACACAACTAAGGGCTGTAGTGTAAAAAGTTCATGGGGCTATTTAGCAAAAGAGAAAATATAATTAAGGATTTATTTATGCAAGTTTAACTTCACTGAGTGATCTGGAGTTACTTCTGATTTACTCTGGAGTCAGATCAGGTCTATACTGTCCAAACCCACTCAATGGAATTCATCTAAAGTGCTACCTCTATACAAAATTTAGATTCTAGCACTTTCAGGAGGGGGTCAGTTCTTCCTTCCCACTCCAAGTCATTCCTCAGATTTGGTCTGTCAAGTAAAATATGATTATTCCTCTTTTTTTTCTGTAAATTAGCCATCAGCTTTTTCAGCCCTGCATTGTCTGCCGTCCGTTAATGACAGAGGTCTGCTGTTGGTTTTGACTTTCAGCACATGATAATTGGATGAATGCAGTGTAAACCACCTAGGATATAAGACCCCTCTAAGCTTTAAAGGAACCATCAATTCATGTTTTTACTCTTCCAAATAAAATCTTTATAGTAGCAGTAATTTTCAGAGATGGCTGTATCTTCCCATTGCTATGTGCAAATATAAAGGAGTCTCATTCATGTTTTTAAAATGATATATTCACTCTCATCATCAAATACAGCAAATCCTTGACTATCCCCTATATGTCCATAAGGGACAGCTCAACTGAAACTGATTAGGGCCACATGTAGAAGACGGGATGTTGTCCACATTAATTAGAAAGCTTTCTGTGATTGTTTAATGCATAAGAAGGTTAGAAGAATTTAACGATTTCAGATTTTGCAGAAAAGCAAGTAAAATCTTTTCAAGCATAATTTATACTGCTGACAGGAATCGCATTTCTAACACCAGGAAGTCTGGTTTTAATTCATGTAATATTCCTGGGGAGGTGGGTGGCTTAGTTAATAAAGCTGATCTTTCACCTTTGGAATCAGATTGTATTCCCTTGTTGAAAGACGCCTGTATTTAATTTGGATACTTCTGCTTATGATGGTTACTTGCTGACCTATAAGAATCACAATTCAATGTATAAATATAGTGCTAAATCCAAGCAGCAGAGAGAGAGAGAGAAGCAAATTCAAAAATAGCATCCAGGCCAAATGAAAAATAAGAGAGGGTTTCAAATGTTGAGTTTAGGAAGCTGCTGGGATGGGAGAGAAGAAGGTGAGCTGGGACTTTACCAAGAGTCATAACAACAGATTTTCTATGTTGTCAGGATTGCTGGCATCTTGGTGGAATATCTTAGTGCAAAATCCACTGGGCTAAACCACCAGGTTGTCAACTAAGGATGAGATCAGGAACAAGTGAAGAGGCAGAGATGCAAATGTGTTTACACTGTGCTTGTCAGATCAGATAGTTTTGAGTCCAGCCCTGCCAGGACTTACTACCAAGTATATTGCTTGCGACATCAAGGAGTCCCATTGAGGATTACTAACAATAGGAAACATTGGACTCAGCATAATTGTTTGTAAGGACAGGCCCATTCTGGGAATGGGAGAACATGGGGAGCTTTGCTCTTTTCTTAGTAAGTTGTAGAAGTTCTGCAACAATGTTAGATTTAAAAAAACTCCCTACAGGGAAAAAATTATTCTCACCAGCATCTCCCTGCTGACCTAGTAAAGTCAGCAAAACCAAAGAACAGGGGCAGAGTTGCGGGAGCTAAAAAGTCACAGCTCACAGCATGCCATAGGTCACTGGGGCCAGGGCTGTTTGAGTTGGGAAGGGCACGTGAGGGGAACATTTTGCAGGATCCAGAGGATATTCAAGCGGGCTCCAAGCAGCATTAATCGTCACCGTGTGCCTGCACTCTGCTCAGAGAGGCAGGGTGGGGGAAAAATAAAGCAGAGTGAGTAGCACAGGTCCTTTCTGCTGGGAAAGGAAGCAGCAGCCCCACAATGTCCCCACCCCTCTGTGCTTTGCCTGTTCCTTCTACAACAACCTAACTCAGAACTGCCATGGGAATAGGGGAGCAGTCATTGTCACAGAGAGGATGGCGCACATGGGGCTGCAGCTTTCTTAGCCCACAGGTTCCCTGGGTCTTTTTGCTATGTTGCATAGCATGCAAACAGAGAATCAGACAAAAACATTCAAATACTCTTACTGGAAGGTTGCCGCATAACACTATTTTAATTCTTAGAATTCAGAACAGTAACACGCAAGAACTCAAAAACAGAGAGAGAAAGCAGGATGCTCCCTAAAACAGAGGCACAACTCACCACACCTTTCTCTAGGCTGGCTCTCTCCAGAACTGACTCTGATCACACACTTCACTGCAGAAGCAGGTTCATGAAAATCCCATGGAACTTAAAGCGATAGATCACAATTTTCACACAGTTTTTAATACATCACACTTTAGAGACTGGAAACCATTTTTTCTGCTTCTTTTTTTGTTGTTTCGCAGATCTCCTGCTGTGAGAGAGCATTACAGGGACATTTCCTTGGCTCTCAGTCCCTCTGCCATGGCTTTTATAACAGGATGGTTGTAAGTGGTGGAGTTCAATGGGGACTCCTTTGATTTCCTGCAGAATCCTTTAGTGAAGGGCAACAGCTTTCAATGGTCTCCACTGTATCAGATGTCTTAGAAATGTTTTTTCTCTTCATTGGTATCGTATGGGGGCCAATTAAATTGACATGAATGATATGAAGAACTCAGTATGCAGACTCAGCTATTTTTGGCTTCTATTTCCATAAGAATAAGAACATAAGACTGATCATACTATGTCACACCAATGGACCATCTAGCCAAGTATTCTGTTGCCTGACAGTGGCCAGTGCCAGATACTTCAGAGGGAATTAATAGAACAGGACAATTTATTGAATGATCCATCCCCTGTCATCCAGTCCCAGCTTCTGGTGGTCAGAGGCTTAGGGATACCCAGAGCCTGGGATTGTATCCCTGATCATCTTGGTTAATAGTCATAAATGGACATATCCTTGAGGAACTTATCTAATTCTTTTTTTAACCCACTTATACTTCTGGCAACAAGTTATGTTTGTTTTAGACCTGCTACTTTTAATTTCATTGAGTGACCCCTGGTTCTTAGGTTATGTGAAGCGGTAAATAACACTGCTTTAGTCACTGTCCTCACACTATTCGTGATTTTACAGCTCTCTGTCGTATTCCCTCTGTGTTGTCTCTTTTCTAAGCCAGCCAGTCCCAGTCTATTTAATCTCTTCTCATATGGAAGCTATTCCATACTTCTAGTCATTTTTGTTGCCCTTCTCTTTACTTTTTCCAAGTCTAATATTTTTTTTTTTGAGCTGGGGGGACCAGAACTGCACGCAGGATTTAAGGTGTGAGCCTATCATGGATTTATATAGTGGCATTATAATATTTTCTGTTTTATTATCTATCCCTCTCCTAATGGTTCCTAACATTCGGTTAGCTTTTTTTTTTTCACTGCTGCTGCATATCCAGCAGACGTTTTCAGAAAACTATTTGCAATGACTCTTTCTTGAGTAGTAACAATGAATTTAGATGCCATCATCTTGTATGTGTAGTTGGGCGTATGTATATATGAATGAAGAGGTAGTCTAAAAACTTGACCGCTTCGATTCAACAGTCAATGCTGATTATTTCATTTAAAAAACAATTCAGCTCACTATGGGAATGAGTGAACTTCTCGTGTGCGATAAAGGGAGCAGTATTCCATAACTATATCAGGCTTCTCAGCTGTAACATCTGGACAGAGCATGGAGATTATATTTAAAACCATATAGAAATTATGGGGCAGAAATGGAGCTTGTGCTGAATACGTTAGATTGCACATTCCTGGGGACAGGGACTCTGGGTAAAATTTTCAAAAGTGCGTAAGTGATTTAGTAGCCTAGAGTTCCATTTCCAAAAGCAACTTAGGCTCTTAGGGCCAGCTTTTCATAGGTATTTAGATACTTTAAGATGCAAATAGATGTCTACTGTGATTTTCAAAAATGCCTAAGCAGATGGGAAAATCAATTGGAGTTAGATGTTTAGGCACTTCTAAAAATCCCACTAGGTTCCCATCTGGATCTTTTGGCACCTAAAGGCCTTTGAAAAACTGCCCTTTGCAGCCTAAATCCAAGTGAGACCTAGGCAGCCTAAGTCACTTTTGAAAAATGGTATTTAGGCTTTTAAGTCACTTACGCTCTCTCTCTTTCCTCTGTGTCTGGAAACTGCACAGCAGATAGTGAGCACTGCCACAATCTAAACAATAAATAAATACTAATCTGTGGTTTATGGAAATGACTCTTTAGTATCCCCCCTTGTGCATACACAGTTCTGAGATTTACACTAAAAACAAGCATAATCTGTATCTTGTCAAACTGCGACTTTGAGTGTGGTAAACTGTAGAATTGTTTTATAAGAATGTCAGACACCACTCCTCTGGAGTTTGTAAGAACTGGGGGATTACTTCATCACTTTGCATTACTTCCCCCACCAAACCCTCCATTACCTTTGTCTGTAAGACTGGCACACTGATAGGAAATATATTACTGCCATCTTGAACTGATCTAGGAGAAATACATTAAACAATGCAAAGTGAATACACAGTGCCATGTAAGAATGACACTTTCCTTGACTTTATTCAGTTTAATCACTGTTGTACATTTAACTATAACTTAAGGGTAAACAAGTTTTGGAAAACCGAAATGTACTTGTGGATACTGGATTCAATGTTTTCTAAGGCCTGGTTTACACTGGGGGAGGGGTGTTGATGTAAGATACACAACTTCAGCTATGGGAATAGTGTAGCTGAAGTCGACCTATCTTATTTCGACTTACCTCCTGTCCTCACCATGTGGGATTGATGGCCGCTGCTCCCCCGTCGACTCCGCTTCCGCCGCTCACCCTGATGGAGTTCCGGAGTCCATGCGAGTGCATTTGGGGATCAATATATCGCGTCTAGATGAGACACGATATATCGATCCCCGATAGATCGATTGCTACTCGCCGATCCGGTGGGGTAGTCTGGATGTACCATAAGAATAACAAAGTTTATGAAGTTTGAGTCTTGTTAAAGGACAGAGCCTCTTTTTACTATACGTTCAGCTCTTTTGGCTCCCTCAGAAAATGCTGAAGGAATAGAAAGTGGCAAAATATGTCAGAAATTTTTTAATGGCAAAAAGTAAAGCAGCAAAAATAGAGCCTGGTGTAAATCAGGAGTAACTCACTGGGCCTAATTTTACTCTAGTGTATCTCCACTAATGTTAGTGGATTTACTCCTGATTTGCACTAGTTTGGGAGAATCAGGCCTATCGCAGTGACATCAAAGTATGACTAGTGTAAGTGACAGGAAAGTAGGCCCGAGGTGTTTCAAACTAGATTGTGTGATATAAAAACATAAAAAAATATCTCAGACAACCCTTTGCTTTGATGGATCTCTCTAGTTTTTGTGTGTTGATAATGTTTCTGAAAGCAAGTACTGTAGGTAGCTTTGAACTCAAGTGAAAGAAATCACAAACCACTCAAATACTTTATAAGACCCTGCCTTCATCTTGGAAAGATCACACAGAACTAACGGCCCATCTTCCAACCAGGCCACTTGCTATAAGAGCTTTATTTGTGGGAATCTACAAGGTACCTTAGCTAGTAATCAACGTAAAGGAATTTACAGTATTTTGAAAATTCAGGAAACCTTTTTTCTCCTCCATCCCCACTTTTCTCCTTTAATGGTGCTAAATGGACTCCTGTGGGTGAAAGTGAAGGCTGAAAAAGGAAGGGAAGAGCTTGTACATTTCAGCAACTGTGGGGTTGGCAGCAACCCCTGGCCCTGCCTCCCTCCACCTCCCCCAGAGTTCTCTGGCTCTGGCTCATCTCCCCCTGGTATATCAAGAATGTTGGCTGCTGACTGTTCCACTGTGTTCACAGGAAACATCTCCATAAAATAAAAAATATGTTATATCATAACAGAGACAACTTGTAGCAAGCAACATGCATTTTTAAAATCTTTATTGCACAGGTGTACAGAGGTTCAGACTAGTAACATCAGTGGTGGGATGGCCACCAAGGTCAATGGCGACAACACATACCTTCAAGCTACCCAGGCATCAGATGGCTGCAGAGAAATCCTCTCATGCTTTTTTTCCTTTATTGACACATGCACACTGCAATCCTTCCAGACTGCGCAGCTACACAAGTGAAGACATGAGCAGTTAATGTGTGCTGTGCACTATCTTGGGTAAAACCCGACAGACTGGGACCATTTTGACCCACAGCTCATCAATAGTTTGATCTCTAGCTCTGCACAAAAACATCCCCACCTAGACATTTTTTGACAAATGGTATTTTTTCCAGAACCCCTGGCTCATGTGACCCCTGAACTGGCTCACTATTCCTGCCCTGGACCCTCCTCTGGCACACCAAATTTCATAGGAATCCAACTAAGCATGTTGACTTTCGGGAACATAGGTCTTGTCTACGCTACACGTTTAAACCGATTTTAGCAGCATTAAACCGATTTAACGCTGTATCCGTCCACACTCCGAGGCCCTTTATATCGATATAAAGGGCTCTTTAAATCGGTTTCTGTACCTCTCCCCAACGAGAGGAGTAGTGCTAAAATCGGTATTACCATATCGGATTAGGGTTAGTGTGGCTGCAAATCGACAGTATTGGCCCCCAGGCGGTATCCCACAGTGCTCCACTGTGACCGCTCTGGACAGCGATCTGAATGCAGATGCAGTGGCCAGGTAAATAGGAAAAACCCCGCGAAATTTTGATTTTTATTTCCTGTTTGCCCAGCGTGGAGCTCTGATCAACATGGGTGGCAATGCAGTCCCAAATCCAAAAAGAGCTCCAGCACGTACCGTACGGGAGATACTGGATCTGATCGCTGTATGGGGAGACAAATCTGTTCTATCAAAGCTCCGTTACAGAAGACGAAATGCCAAAGCATTTGAAAAAAAAATCTCCAGGCTACACAGTGCTGTGTGACAAGCCTAACAGAAAGCCCAAATGGATGCTAA
>NC_133770.1:33979485-34067671 GCF_003597395.2 Chelonoidis abingdonii | reverse complement strand
TTACTGGCAGATAATAAGAAAAAAGATTATCCCTCCTTCCTGCTTTCTCATCACAAGAGTCTTTAAGGAATCTCACCAGTGGGAACATTCCAGGCACCAGAGCGGCTCAATAGCCACCAACCTTGCCCCTCAGCAAATGGAGGGACCGCTCTATCACACGAGGAAGGAGAACTCACCCACTCGTGCTATCTTTAGCCGTCTGCACCATTATATGATTTGGTTTCAGCTTTGCAAATTCCCATTGTCCCTAATCCAGCTATGAAAGTCGAAAGGAGACAAGACTCTACCAGATTGGGCAACTTAGAGAGGTTGCACAATGGGAGTTCAGTACAGACTCATTTAAGTAGCGTCTGAGTGGACTGATGCTGAGGTGTGAGTTTTCAACCTCCTCTAGAGCGACCTAGTTTTTTTAAGCAAATGGCTGTTTGCCACTCTTTTGTCCTGACCAGAAAAATACAATTTGACCAGCTCAGAAGACACCGAGGTCTCCTTGCTACAGGCGAGGCGGGCAGATGCACGGATCTATCAGGCTTTGCTCTCCAGTGGCCACGTTGTCTCAGGGGAGTCAGCATGAGCCCAAAGAGCAACCTGCCCACGACTCCTTCTCATATACTTGCTCCAAACACGATGTTGTCTCCCCTCTCACTATGAGTATTCACAACCTGCCTGGCTTTCGGTGTGGGAATTTGTAAGGCACTTTGCCGGTTCCGATGGGAGCGTGACTCATCTGATCCGATTGTTTTCGGCCTTCTACCGTGTTGTTGTCGTTGTATGGTTCAATTCTATCCAGTGTTGAGTTGTTTGATGTGATGCATTGGTGGAAATCGTGCCTAGTGCTGACTTGTTTACTTGTTAGCCCCAGGACATAGTTGGGGTAAGAGAATGCATGCGCGGTGGCGGTGTTGCAGGGCTCCCCCTGGTGTGAATGAGCATGTTCTAGTTCAATCAGTTTTTCTGTCAGATTCTGACACAGAGACCTGTGGCTCTCTGATACACTGGTTGCTCTAGTACACTTTGGCCCCATAATTTCGAGGCAGGACTGACTCTATTATTGGAGAACAGAATAGGAGGGATTGACTCGGCAGTCCTGGTTCCCAGTTTTGCTTTTGCTTGCCCTGGCGGATCTCAGCCAGGGGCACCATGATGAGCAGCAGACAGTACAGCAACAACTGATAAGCCATCTTGCTATTATGCCAAAGCAAGTGAATGCGCCTGATTGTAGCGCTGGACTATCGCCTCTGTCCGCTAGCATCCAGTACACACATATGATGACTGTAAAAAAGTTACGACAGGGCTGAGGTTGCCATGCTATGGATCTGCGCGCATCCAGTGGAGGAAAAAAGGAGGGCGTAACTGGATTGTCTGCCTTGCTTTCCCGGAGAGACATTTACCCAAACCACCATGCGACACTTATTTATTGCTCCATCAGCCACGGCTCTAGTAACCAGGACGTATAGGGGCAAGGGAACTGCAGGGACTTGGAAGATACGGCATACGAATAGTACACCAGATGCAACGCTTCCTGAAGATTTTGGAGCTAGCCTCGGCGCAATGTGAGGTACATGGACGCACACCGCCGAATTAAAGTGCTTAGTGTGGCCGCGTGCACTCGACTTTATACAATCTGTTTTATAAAACTGGTTTATGTAAAATCAGAATAATCCCGTAGTGTAGACATGCCCTTAGACCTTTACACAGAAGTTGTGATGGCATGAATCAAGTCACTAAGGGATGAGGTAGTGTACAGATTTCATAAAATATCCACCTTAAAATAATAAAATCAAGTGCATTTGTGTGGTCTGATTTCTTCGACTTATCTCCTGAAGATCGTAGGAAATGATTCTGTACAGTCACCACTCCCCAGGTCAGCAGCAATGCTGTGAAGGCTGGGTCTGCGGCGGAACCCTGACTGCCTGGGGATGGGTAGGCTGGGGAGACCACTGTCTCCACCTGGCCTCTCCACCCTCACAGAGCCCTACTTTGCTAGAGAGCTGGGAGGAAATCCCACCCCTACTTCCTGCTGCCAGCTCTCCTCTGATTGGAGATGGGGGATGTGATTTGAGAATTTTCTACTGCAAATGCTGCAGGAAGGGGCATGTGCTCCGGTCATAAGGACCTCACAGGCCAAAAGTCTGAGCTGGGGCTGGGAGACAGGCCCAGGGAACAGCTGAGCATGTTGCCTGTGATCTTGTACGACACGTAAGTATCAGCCACTGCGCCCCAGGGAAGAAGGTGCCTTAATCTGGGACTAAAGAGCCAAGCCTGGTGGGATAATTGAGACTGTTTGTAATTGATGGTAATAGAGTTTTTCTTACGCATCTGGCGGATGTTGGTGCCCTGTGGTACACAGGAGGTCAGACTAGATGATCCGGTGGCCCTTTCTGGCTCTAGATGCTATGACTCTATTTGTGTTCTACTCCCAATTACTGCTCTTTGCAAGGAAGATCACTGGGATTCTGTACATGCTAAGAAAGACTCTGTGATGCATCTGTGTGCTGGAGTGAGTCCTTGATGACTGTCTGCCTCTCCAAAGTTTGTAAGTGTTTGGAGCCAACCTACCAGACAGGGGCACTCCCCACCCCTCCGAGATTCCAAAGAAACATAATCAGAGAAAGAAGAAGTTCACTAACCATAATGTAGAAGACAGAATCGCCATGTGTTTGACTGTTATCTTCATGTGGACCTCAAAAAGCAGAAGGGACTCCTAGGATGAAGAGGGAGAGGAATAACATAGGTAAGTGGGTAAGGCAGCTAGGAAAGAATGTCAATGTAAAACACGTCTGAGTAAGTAGGAGAGCAATCTGAACAAGAAGGTTCATGTGCATTTACTGTGCTACGTAGAAAAGAAAAACCCCAGTGAAATCAAAAGCCCCAAAGCCAGTTTGGGTTTCACTCAGTATTCAGGCAGTTTGAATTAAAAATAGAACTACACATTTCTGATATCTGTGTAAACAGACTTGGCCATTATGTAACAAGAAAGAGCTCACCAATAGATCCCAGCTCCATCTGTGTGAAGTTTAGAGCAGAATAACTCTTGCTTTGTGGACTTCTCAAGGTGAATGTCACATATGAATGAATGAGACAAGGGCTTAATTTGTGAGTTATGGAAAATAACTGCAAAGTAATGCACACTGGAAAACATAATCCCAACTATACACACAAAATGATGGGGTTTAAAATAGCTGTTGCCACTCAAGAAAGAGATCTTGGGGTCAATGTGGATAGTTCCCTGAAAACATCTGCTCGGTGTGCAGCGGTGGTCAAAAAAAGGCTAATAGAATGTTGGGAATGTTAGGTAAGGAATAGATAATAAGACAGAAAATATAATGCCACTATATAAATCCATGGTACTTTGAATATTGAGTGCAGTTGTGGTTGCCCCATTTAAAAAAAAATATTAGACTTGGAAAAAGTACAGACAAAGGCAACAAAAATTGATTGGGGTATGGAACAGCTTCCATCTGAGGAGAATTTAAAAAGATTGGAAATGTTCAGCTTACACAAGAGATGACTACGTTGGGGATCTGACAGAGGTGTATAAAATCATGAATGGTGCGGAGAAATTGACTAAGGAAGTGTTATTTACCCATTCACATAACATAAGAACCAGCGGTCACTCAGCAGGTTTAAAACACATATAAGCAGTACTTCTTTACTCAATGCACAGTCAACTTGTGGAACTCGTTGCCAAAACTATAACTGGGTTCATAAAAGAATTAGATCCATTCCTGGAGGATAGGTCTATGTTAGCCAAGATGGCCAGGGATGCAATACTAGGATCTGGGTTTCCTTAAGCCTCAGACTCGCAGAAGCTGGGACTGGACAACAGGGGATGGATCACTTGATAAAATGCCCTTGTTTGTTCATTCCCTCTGAAGCATCTGGCACTGGCCACTGTCAGAAGATAGGCTCCTGGGCTAGATGAACCATTGATCTGAGCCAGTTTGCCTATTCTTATGTTCTTCACTGCTTAGGGGAGACAAATACCTTCACACTCAGCTAGACTTAGAGCAATCCAGATATATGGGGGCTAGGTAATTGGAGGCTAGATATGATGCCTTCCAATTGTCTAATGATGGGTTTTCTCTCAAGATTTGTTAAGTGCTGCTTTCTGGGAACATTGACAGTAGTTATGAATGCCTGAAAGCTAGGATCATAACGTGTCCCAAAGCCTAGCTAAGACCATGAAACTAATTTGGCACAACTTATACTTTGAGGGTTTAATCTGTGTAGGGTGAGCAGATAGCAAACGTGAAAAATCAGGATGGGGGTGAGGGGTAATAGGAGCCCATATAAAAAATAGCCCCACATATCAGGACTGTCCCTATAAAATCGGGACATCTGGTCACCCTAAATCTGTGTCTCACTATACTCAGTGGTAATGTTCACCCATCTCTCGGTCATCATTAATAAATCTCTTACCTCTATTGCCACTATGCATGCTTCTGTCTGTTCCTTGTTTCTGTGTGCAGCACAGCCCTTTCACAACTCCCTCACCATTCAGCTTTCACAGCAGCTTGTGTGAATTATGTATTCCTCATAAAAAGTGTCGTTCTTACACTCTTCACTGCTCAATATTCGACCAGGGCAAAATCTGCTCAACACACATAAAGCCTGAGCAATAAGGTGCTGCCTTGATGGATGTGGGACAAGTGAGGAGGTTAGATCCATGTCCTCCAAACTAATGCCAAGACACAGGACTGCCCCACTGTGGCAGCTCTTTCAGTCTATGTGCTGCGATAGTGGCCACAGCCCTCCACACCAGCTATGTGGCTGACTGGATCTGTGTTAATGAGACTTCTCATGGGGCCTCCTGGAGATCAGGGGAATGTGCAAGCACCTTTGGGAAGCTGTTTTGCCCATGGTCCCAGTGCACGTCATAACTGAGACACAGGTCCTTGTGCTGTCTGAATGTCAATTGGATGGAATATAGTACATTGCATGAGTAAATGCTTGTAATGTTTATATACAGATATAGAGCTCATACACAGCACACATACATCTATTTGGGTACTCATACATATACATGTACTTGTGTATGCACACACACACACCTGCTTTATTTTCAGGAAACAAGAGTGTAATTTTTAAAGTAATGCCTGTAACTGTATTAGCTGAGAAGACTTTGATGAACAATTGCTTATTGTTAGCTCCAGCCACCACAGCAGCAATCCATTTGGATGGATGTCAGGAGTAGGTGAAAGATGAAGTTTTAGTTTTTCCTCTCAATGAAAAAGCCAGGTTCATTGAGTTTTAAAATCCAGCACTGTGCACAGGTTTTTATCTACATAGTCATGTTTCTTTTATTGGACTAACTGGAAAAAAATTGGATGCCAGCAGGCTTTCAAACACTATGGAAATGTTTGTAAGGGCTTTACTTGATCAGAAGCTCTATCAGTGTACTGTATATTCATGTTCACTCGTTCTTTAGAAACCTTTTAGTTCCCTTCAGACTTACAGACTAGTATTACTTTTTGGCTAAAGGTAATGTGGGAAGCCCAGTAACTGTAGGAGAAACCTTTCCCTTTGGGATATAATAGATAGCACAGGGCAGACTTGGCAGCTAGGAAATAGCTTAGCTGAAAAAATAATCTAGTCAAGATTGTTGAGTGATTTGCTTTCCTAGTTCTATCTATGATCAGCAGAATTCATAAAGAGATACAAGAGTAAACATGGACGGCTAGCATTTGGAACTCAGTCTTCTAATAGAAGTGATGGCTCTTGCCACACTTAACAATGGGTGACCTTCAACGGAATAATAGAATGGACTTACTTAAACTTGTCATACTGTGGAGACTGGATGAAAGAACTGTTATACCTTTTATTCCAGAGCTCTGATTTCATTTTATTAACTCATAACTTATATTTGGAGAAATTATGCAATGATTCATCATGTGAAATTGTCAATAGTTTTGTGAAGATCCACATATATTTAAAGCTATTTCTTCCCTTCTATCTAGATTGCTACTTTATTTCACTAAAAAGAAAAAATAACCATGCTTGTCAAGTATGATGTATCTGTTATAAATCCATGCTGATTCACACTTGTTTAATGAAACATTACCAAATGTATCCTTCAGCCATCCATAAATATCCTTTTCTAATATAGATGTTAAAGACTTACAGCCTGATGGCATATTTCATCCTTTATTGTAGGGTCTTTTTGTAAATCATTCTCTGATTTAACTTGGTACTGAAAAGTGCTATTTTAGAGTTTTTTCTGTCTCAGAAAACACTGAAAATCACTCTCTGTGTAGGGGCTGTTCCACTGAGTTTTCCATCCTAGTATCTTAACCAAAGAGGAACAAATGGCTTTCGGACCAGTGTCCATATTTTGGGTGCTTATGAAAAAGGAATCTACGATCTTCTTTATGTCTGCCCTTCACAATGGGAAAAGCTAAAAGGGGAGAACTGTTCTTGGTCAGAAATGTTTCCTGGTTTTCCATGACATGCTTTCTTCTATTGGCGTGGGTTCATGATTGTTAGTTATTGCAGTTTGTGGATGAGAGGTGGAGACAGCTAATCTCACCTTTGATGTTACTTGTATTTTCAAAAATGTTCTAATTTCTCAAGGCATAAAGTTTATTTGAGAAAAACTGCTATCCCTTCCCAAGCAGGGGAAGGCGCGCTGACTAACCACCACAGGTGATAAGAAGGAACTGAGAGAGCACAGGGCCGGTGGCGCATGATATATTGCTGCGTGACCAGAGGGCACCACATCCGACCCTACCGATACGGCTAAGGCAAAATCTCCAGTGATTGCGCACTTGGGTGTGTGCACACCTAGAATGGAATGAACATGAGCAACACATCTCGAAGAACAACAGTTACAAAAAGTAGGTAACCATTTTTCTTTTGCAGTGCTCTCTCATTTTCTTTCCTTGTGTTTTCATTGCAAGGACCATATGGGTATTAATTGCCACTGTACTGCAGCATCCAGCCACAGGCTATTTCATTGGAAAAATGTGGAGCACAGGAGTGTACTTTGTTTTATTCTGGTTTTTGCCTTTAATATCCACCTCTAGAAATGCGACTAATTTAGACACTATGGATCTATCAACTTTCTTGCAGCAGAAATAGGAAGACGCTGCTGGGTACATAAGATACAATGAAGTTTAGATCTATGATAAAGTAGTGTTGGATCTCATTTTAGATAGTTGAGATTTCATTGTACGTATTGTCTTTATGGAATGTCTATATTTAAATCACTCTGGTATCCTAGTGTGAATCCCGTCCAACAGGCCATATCCTTTGCCTTGTTATATTTGATTTGCAATACAATGGTGGTGCAAACCAACTAGACGTGCAGCCGATGTGCCCAGCTGAGGGTCCTCTGGCTCTGCATTGTGGGCCATGCTGAGGGAAAGGACTCCGTGATGCGAATACTCTGGCTCCAGGGCAAACCTGTAGGGCCATGGTCAGCCAGGTGTAACCAAGGGCCGCTCCAAGGCTTACGGTCACTTTTGCCTCCACTCTCCACTGCATAGTTTGGTGGAGCTTGGGATCTAGCTGACAAGATCCAGTCTCACATTATTCTTAACAAGCAAAATGTCTTTAATTCAAAGCAGGCTTTAGTCCCTTTTGTGCTGATGGTAGGATTTCCTATCCAAAGCTGTGCACTGTACTGAGTTAAAGAAACAAAGTCTTGAGGTCTGGGTTAAGAGAGCAGAGGATATCTGTAGAGGTTTCTCACCATATGGAATATGTTTGACAATAGTGCTGGGGAGGGGATTTTTTTATACCAAACTTGTATTATGTGTTGATTTTCTTGTAACAGAGAAGCTTTTTGGCTAGGGCATAGTAACTATCGACTGTACCGCTAGTGATGAGGTTGCAATGGCTACTTGTCAACAGATAAAGGCAAGAAAATTCCATTTAAATTAAAATGTACAGTTACTAAAACAAACATCAATGTAGCAGCTTAGACATTTGTATTTTTGAAGACTAGGTCATTTCATTTCTAAGCAGCTATTTTATATTAATACATTCTGCTTTGAACTCTGATTTGATGGATAAACTGTTCCCTAGCTTTGAGCTTCAGCTGCCTATAGACTTAATCTACACTCCTTCATCTTCACAGTCCAAATAAAGAGTCTTAACTGGAGCTGGGCAAACCATTGAAAACAATTACAAAAATTTTAATTGGAAGATGCAATGAAATGTGTTAATGAATTAATGAATATTGATTAATTAATAGCTCATCTCTATCTGCGTGGGAAAACACACAATACATAGTTTTTGAATAATTTCTTTTAAAAATACTGTGAAATTCCACCTACATGAATCCTTTATTTAGTTGTCCAGCCAAACTAATTTAAATTTAACTTGCATAGCTCTGCCTGTATGCACACACACACACACATATATACACTCACCATTGTCAATGAGATTTAGCTTCTCAGTTTTTTTTTTTATATCCTAGCTCAATGTCATCAGTTAATACAGTAAATAATCAAATTCGGTAAATATTGGGTACCATTTAAAAAATCAGCTTCTGCGAGCAGATACTGTACTGCCTTTTAGTTAATGTAGTTACTTTCTATTCTAACCACAGGGAATAATTGCAGAAGCTCAGATACTGCTTTCGGGTAACTGCTGGCAAATGATGATGACTTTTTAATGGCCCACCACTGTACATTGATTGTGCTGTGGTCAATTAACTCCTGCAGTCAGAGAAATAAGATTATAGGTAACGGGAAATAAGTATAAAGAATTATGAAAACCAGTATTAGTTATTAATGTGTAACATTTCATTGAGAATGATTGTTTTATCTGTTATAATTAATTGAATCTTTAATAATTAATTAGTAGGTTTTAGGAACTCTGATTAATCTTCCATACCTTACATTTTAAATGCAATCAGGCGATAAATCAGAAAGAGGAAATGTTGACTAAGTACTAAAGCCCAGATTTAAAAAAAAATTGGGGTGAAATCAGGGGTGGCTCTAGGCATTTTGCTGCCCCAAGCCACGGGACCAGCGGACCCTCCGCAGGCACGCCTGTGGGAGGTCCGCCGAAGCCGCGGGACCAGCGGCCCCTCCGCAGGCAAGCCGCCGAAGGCAGCCTGCCTGCCACCCTCGTGTCAACCAGCAGAGTGCCCCCCCACGGCTTGCCACCCCAAGCACATGCTTGGCGTGCTGGGGCCTGGTGCCGCCCCTGGGTGAAATCCTGGCCTGGTTGCAGTGAGTGAGAGCTTTGACTCTCATTGACTTATTTGGGATTTGTGACCTTTGATCCTACATCAGCTGGGGTTGCCTCTGAATACCTATTACAGGCCAGAACAAGGTCACAGTCTTCTCCCCAATAAATCATATCATTCCACCTTAGCTCCACCTCCTCATTAATTTATCCCCCTGGGAAGGGCTCATTTGTAAACGGTCTGTCCACCATTTTGAATTATTTCTCCAAATAGACAGTTTTTAGTACACAGGAGCAACTCGAAACAGTAAGCTTTAAAACCAGATGGACTGGATGGGGAACAGGGAAGGGAAAAATAGGTGAGGGAGCAAAGCTACAACAAACATTGGGACAGACTGTGTAGGAAGAGAAAAGCACTAAAACCTGTATGTCTTGGAGTTCTCTAGGATAGACCTCCCAGTCTGACATCCACTGTCCTGCTTATGCAAAATGGTGAGTGGTAACAGCAACAATTCACTTAATTTATATGCCCTGACTACCTGAGCTTGGCTACAGGATCATCTTGATGTTTCTAGGATGAAAGCATAACATTTCTAAAGGCTAAAACAAGATAGTTTTTAAAAAAAGATCTTTTTGCTGCTATGTTTAAACAGATGCATTTCCCTATTTATTATTTAAGCAGCCATTTTTATGGTTTTTGGGATCCACAGAAGAGGCCTTATGATAGCAACATGCCCTTTGAGTACGATACTGTGACCATAAGTGTATGAATTCTAGCTGTTTGATTCCAGTACTGTTTTACTTTATTTTACTTGAGAAGAGGTATTTACATAGGGTAACCTTTTTCGTCTACAAATGTTTGAACAAGGGCCCAATGGAATTGGCTTCTTGTACTAATATGAATAAATCTTGTCAAAAATACTTGGATAGTACATAGCAAAAGAATCATGAGTAGAATTCTTGCAATAAGTTTTTCCAGATTTTTCCAGATGGTATAAATTTACGCCTACCTACTGCAAATTCTAAAATTTACTTCCTTTGTGTATTTGTGATTTTTTTTAAAACCAAAATATTTCTGTTCTTGGCCATAAGGTTAATTGCTGTTTACATATGATTTACATGTATCTCGCTGACAAAAGCCGACACTCCTCCTTAGAAAACATGTTTTCTGCTGTGACTGCTTTGACCTTAAATTGGGACCTGCTTATTAAAAAAAAATGGAGGTTGCCCTTTTTTGCTTCTTGACGATGTATAAAGAAGGCCTGGAAGCTTGGGATTAAAAAAAAATGGTTCTGCTTGCTTTTTACATTAGAAGTTAAGATCTTATCTACCCTAGAAGACTCTATGGGTCACTGGAGGAATAGTAGGATTATGACATCACAGTACTAGGAAGGGAAACCTAATTGAGGTGGGAAGTGATTTTTATTTGGACTGTCTGCAAATGCAGGTTTTGGGACAGCCAATCCCTATCATTTATCTGAGCAAAACATATTCACACAGCTATAAATGGAAAAGATAACAAACAGGATTGTGAACACGGCTGAATCAAACAGCAATACAGAATTTGTAAAAACATTCATAATTTTTCCATGGTTTGCTCAGATATAACCATAAATATTGAAAAAATGATCTAGGATTCATTATAGTGGCTGTTTCTTTGTTTGATGTAACTAGATGTAAATAGTTTTAAACATGCAGAAACTAAAGAATCCAATAAAGGAAGGAAGGTTAGTCTGAGGTGTTAATGTTATGTGTCTGAATGCAGAAGTGACAAAATAATTTGATTTCCAGTGTGCAGGTGTTGTAAAATTAGTTACTTTGCATATGTTTGCAAGTGCAACAGTAGTTAATTTTGCAAGACTGGGATATCTAAGTACATAGATCTCTCAATTTAAAATCTTAGCTCTTGCAATATAAATTAAATTGATTTTGAGATTCACATGTATAGTAGAAAAGAGTTTATATTTGTTGCATGAAATATTCCAGACTTTAATTGTATATACATTTATATACAAAGATCAGCTTAGGAGAACATTTGTGGAGAAATCCCTAAATGCACAGAAAACAATTATGTTCAATATAATTGCAGGGAATCAGAAACTGACAAACAGAATTAAAAACAGTATTCAGCCCCTTTCAAATTTGCAGAAGAAGTAATAGAATAGACAATGTCAGAATAATCTAATACTGAAAGGGGTAATTGAATTATACATCTTTCTTATACATGTCAAAATACACAAAAGAAAGACATTCATAGGGGAGAGTAAATACATATTTCCATCAGGCGGTTTCATTACAGGCATAGTTCTCCAACAAATTTTCCTGTTGACTCTTATAAACACACACAACAGTTATTTTCTTTCTTAGATGAGTTTTAGGTGACCTACAAGAACTATACCTTGTTGCTTAGCGTTTCAGAATGATTCCATCCATATTAGTTGGGTCTTCAATGCCAAAGAGCTAGATAGGCCCCTGAGCATTAGTGTAGGAGGGAAGTAAACTAATGCTCACTATTTTTCTATCATTAATCTCTAACATTGATGGGATCTATTTTCCAGTTATACAATTAGACAATAAGTCAAATCTGTTAAAGAAGAGGTTTTTTAAAAAAAACAATGTGCCTTAATTTTTAGCAATGTACTGCCAACTCGTTCCATCTAAATCAAGGCAGCGGGCAGTGTTTTAGAAACGTGCACTTTGAAAGTGTGTTGTTGCACCCATGTATTACATTTTTGGTCTTAAAGTGCCACTCTTTGAAATAACCGTGTGCCAGTTGTTGGTTCCAAGTATTGCAAATAAAACTGCTGCAATTATCTTGACATTTTATTTTTAAAACAATTGAAAGCCACCCCCTTTACCCCAACATTTCTGAGTAATAGATGACATCGGGCTGGAACTACTTCCTCCAGGAAAAGATCTTTCTACAGCAATGGTTCCCAAACTTTAACAACCTGTGAACCCTTTCACTAAAATGTCAGGTATCGCAAACCCCCACCTAAAAATGAATATTTGCAGGGATTTTCTCCTTTACCTGAGTATAAATTATAAAAGCAGTGATCTCAGAAATATAAATTTGTTTTTGTGACATGTTTATTACACAGTATTTATTATTAATTATCTATCATGATATTATTTTTATTACATTATGAAAACAGCAACACTTGTCCGAGATCTCACTTTTGTAGTTTGTATCACTTTGAATAAGCCTGTTATAAGACAAGGCTCCTATGTTTCATCAAGGAGTATCAGATGTGAAACAGCATGAAGGGATTTAAGAAGCCAACTCAAAGAGTCCCTCCTACACAAGCATTCAGATCTTGAGAGTCCAGGCAAACATCGCACTTTACAGCAAAGCTTAAACTTTTCTTCATAATAATTTTAAAAACAACACTAGCTGCCTATTTCATTTTAAAAACAGCCAAAAATATCCACCTCCCTTTCCATTTCTTATGAGGAGTCTTGAAGTTTCAATCTCTTCAGTGTGATAGCTATGCTTACTTTGATCTGCTTAGCTCTTGGAAGTCCAGGGGCTCCGGGCTGCTGGCCCCATGCTTCTAGGGGTCCCTAGGGACAGCTCTGGCCGCCATTAGGGAATTTTTTCCCGAGAACCCCCTGTAACATTTTACAAACCCCAGGGGTTCACGAACCTCAGTTTGGGAACCACTGTTCTAGAGCACTTGTTACTGTAATATCTAAGTGTTACTATGGCACCCTCATGTTGGGATTATGGTTAAAAGCAGGGAGGGTGATGTTTTTGGTAGCAGTTGTCAAGGGAGAAGGGGCATCTGGGTAGAAGGTGGGAAGGGTAGAGTAGAAGTTAAGGGTTAGTCATAATATGGTATGGAGAAAGGAGAGGAAATAAAAGGTTTTGGAGACTGTAACACCTGCTGTGAATACCCAGAGCTGTAAGACACTGTGCTAACCCTCTCAGCCTCAGTAAGTGAGAGCTTTGCTGCATCTAGGCCGTGACAACTCCTTGATACCCCAGCTTGGCTGCCTTGCTAGCAAACTCCTCAAGGCACTCCCAGCCCAACCCTTGCCTAGCAGGTAACAATCTGTGAACTCCAGCCCCTGCATTTCTCAGAGATCTCTCTTTACAGTGCACAGCTCCTAACACTGAGCATTCACAGAAGACATTTGGTTCACTGCTTTTTCAAAGAGTCCATACATTGCAGCTTCTTAAAGTAACTGGGGTAAACACACCTTTCTCTTCAAACACAGCACAGAGTTGATTTATAGTGAAAATAAAACAAGTTTACAGTATTAACAAAAGGACATAGGTTGTGTGTTGCCACATAGAAAGGAAGAAAGGGTTATAAACAAAGAAAAGTAAAAATACACTTTCTAATGGCTAAGACATAACAAACTAAAGTCTTTGTTCAAGGTTGTTTCCTCAGCCAGTCTCCCTTTCCAGCAATGGCTGACTAGCTCTTAGTCAGGATCCCCACAGAGTTCAAGGCACTGGTTTTCCCTGTCTCTTCAGGTGAAGGATAACTTAAGGGCTTTCTGCCCCTCTCTTTATAGTCCAGTAAACCTTTGAAAAGTATCTCTCTTGAAGTTCACTGACCCTGCTTCAAGAGGCAGGATAACTTCCTGGGGGTGCAGTCTCCATCCCCTGTTGAGCTTGTTAAGTGATCACTTTTTCCCTACACTTGCTCTCCTGATAGCTTTGGTTGCCCGGCATGCAAATAGGCTTTCCTTTGTCTTTGGTCACACTTTGCTCAATTTACATGGGAGACACATTCAAGCAGGAACCACGTTCCTTTGTCTGGAAAAAAACCTATTTTTTTAACTCTCCCCAACATGTCTGGTTTAAACACATTTTAATCACAATTCCAGCATATCTATATAATCCTTTGTGGTTTTTATACATATATCATACAGGAATATTACTGATCAGTGAGTTATCAATCTTCCAATGACATATTACATGACACCTTATAGATACAGATTATAACAACAGTGAGTTCATGTACTCTGAGCTGGTCAGGCCGACTGAAACTCACTGCTAGATACCAGGGAGTCCTTTGCCTTATGGCGTAGGGATGCCCTTAGGGCCACAAATATGAACTGGAACATAATTTATGTGAGCCTTTTAGAAGTTTTAAATCTGTTGGGGGTTGGGGGTTGTTTGTGGCATACTAATAATGATCCATTTGTATTTTTCTCTTATGGTTTATGATTTATCCATAATCTTTAAATATATTCCTTTCAAGTTTACTCTAATCCAGGGCATTAGAGTTAAATATGCATCTCAAAGACTTTTCTTTTTGTAGCTTTTATCCCCAATGTCTTTCAAGGCATATTTATCTATTTTCTTTTGGTAGCTAATCATTCTATAACATTTTTAATGTCTATACTTTTGACTTTTATGAATGTGCAATAAAAGAATAAATGTGCAATAAAAAGAAATTGATCTGGTTTACTAATTTTGCCATCTGCCCTTCCCAGTTTTCTAGGTTTGGACTTTAAGATGTGGTGAATTTAGTCCTACAATTAATATTTTTTAAAGTAAATACAAATACATTATGCTAGAATAATTACTGTGATTTAAGTACAAGGATTTTTTTTTGATACACCTTTAATTATACATTCCATATTCTGATTTCCTAATTAAAAGCTTTGGCATTTAAAAAAAATGAAGATAAGTATTTAATTAAATAAGCAACATATGGTCTAAAAATGGAAACACCTGAATGTCAGAACACTCATTTTAAATTTTGTCAGTCTCTTCATCCTGTGAAGAAATTACAGGCAGCAAACTTTCTCTTATCCCAGAAGTGTTGACAAAGACCAATCCACAACTGTAGAATAAAAAGTCAGCACCAGTTTTGCTAATGGCAATGTACTTTGCTTCCAGATTTCCCTAATACCTTAAGCACTTAACCATAGACTGTATTAAATGCTGTATGTAGCTTGTGGCTACAAGTCAAAGGAAGCCTACATGACATTTGGTGCCCTTGTCTGGAAGTTGATAAGAGAGTCTGGATTCTCTAAACTCTTTAAGTACTAAATGTCAGAGTGGAATTTGGTAACTACAGTTGAACAATGTGCGTTATTTAAAAATGCATACTTAGTTCTAAGAGGTTTCCAAGCTTACTAATGCTGGGGTATTTGAACATGGTAATAAGGTGCTTTTAAAACAAGCTTGTAATTCTGCAGCTTAATGATCAGCATCTTTCTCAAATATTATTTACATTAGAATCTCTGATGGACTCATAAAATTAAACATGCTGCTCAATAAAATGCAGCACAGTCCTAACAAGCCTCAAAGAAGTCTTAAAAATATTTCAAGCATTTAGATCTTAATACAGCATAAACTAAAGTTTTTGTAATGTGCACTTCGTTTGAATACATGCCCCAGGACTGCATAAAAACAACATAGAGACAAGCAGGGAAATTACACATACCCAGTTAATGTATCCAAGCAGACCCCTGTATATTTGGAATGATCCATGGATGATTCTGTATGTTGGCCCAGGCCTGAGTTGTTCCAGCATTTGATAACACTGCATACAAGTGTCTCTGAGGCCATGTCTACACTGGGACACTCAGGAAAGTAAAGGCGAATCAATGAAAGATGTGAAGTCAATGCCCATAAGTGAAATTTCATTAAAACCCTGTGTGGATGCACTCATCAGAGGCGTAGCAAGCGCCCTCCGTACCCTCCGACCGGAGGGGGCCCCGCAAGGAAGGAGGCCCCTAAAAGTGGCAAAAAAAATGTAAGGTATAACTAGGTAAGTGACATTTATTGACACTATTGCACAATCCATGTCGGTTTTACTGACAAAACAGTGAAGTCATTATGATACATCATAATGCTATTGGCTACATCAGTTGTCTGTCGGTCAGTTTCGAATTTTAGTTGGACCCATTTAAAAAATGTGTATTTGCATTCATAATGGCGGTCGGCGGATAAATGTTATTAATTTAGTTGTTTAGTTTTTTATCGTTTCCAATGCAGAAGCGTGCTTTGTGATGTCTAAGGGAATGTATAAGAGCGGAGCTAGTAAACGAAAGGCAGCAAAAGATGCCAGAAAGGAACTTGAGAAAATGCAAAGTTGTCAACGTATTTGGCACTGCAATCCAACTTTACAGGTACAGGCACATGAAACGGACAGCATAGCAGCGATGAATCGTGATCCAGAAAGTATACCAGGTAGTGCATTCAAGTGAGATCGAAGGATGAGCCAGATTGTTCTACCAAAACAAACATGTGACAAGATATTCCAGCAGCTGACGAGAAAGAAGTAATCTGAATCTGAACCACCTGACTCATGATCCAGGAACTGGCCGTCTATAATTATCGGACAGGCAAGATGATTGACATTGTTGCAACGTGGCCCACAGCAATGCCAAGAAGAAAAGTTTACGAATATTCCATTGAACGAGGAAGACGGAGTTTCACAAGTATCTACATTTCTATATGAAACCATGGCAAATGGACCGAGAAATAAGACATTCATGTTAATGTAACTCAGTTCCAAAGATGCCATTTTTGTTTTTGTATGTAGATTATTTGGCATCTGGACATGACCGCTACGTCGGGGAATACATGTTGCTTGGACGTACTGTCAAAAAACCTTCAAGCAGCAATGAAACAGGCACAAGTCCATCATCTGTGATGGTGAAATGAGTCTGACCTCCTCGGTCAGAGGCATAAGTAAAACTAACATGTATATCTATTGACCAACTCCAAATTGCAGGCTTTTCTGAAATTAAGAGATTCTGGAGAATGTTGTCAAACCTATGGTGACTTGTTCAGTATTTTCTGTACCGAAAAGAAAACTTTGGGCATATTTAAGAAGTAAATGAAAAGCTCGCGATCACTCGAAATTGCAACCTTTTTGGGACTGGATTGAAATTGTTGCAAAGTATATGATACTGGCCTCAGCGAACTTTTACAGAGGATTAAGAAGGCAAGACACAGTCTCAGTACCTCAGTCCACAGATCCAAAACGAACGATTCAACATTTGCCAGTAACATTCAAGAGGCCAACATGCACAGCCTTAAAAACGCAAATATTATGCAGTTATTTTGGACTGACTCGCCGACGTCGTCACATAAGAACAATGTCTGTGGTGTATCACGCTTATGTTGAACTGCAATAGGTGAAGATAAATGATCAATATTCGTGAAAGCGTTTGTTGTGATTTCTTAATGTTCATGATTAACAACTGGCGAGGGCGTACTTGGAGCGCTTTCATGGAAAGGCAACAACTTAAGGAATAACATCCTGCTGACATGAAAGCCAGCTTATGATAACGGCGCAAATATGAGAGAAAGATAAAGGAGTTCAAGCCCGCCAATACTAGAAATAATTGACCTGGCCTTGTATGTACATGTGGAGCGTCCACACTTGGAACACTTCGTATCTCAGACGTGGCAAGATCAGTCGAAAATGCCTTGACTTTTTCGGTCTGATTAACAATATACGTTATCTTCTCTTCACCTTTCATGTTGGGATATTACTTCAAATGAACATATGCCAATATCTGTTAAGGTTATCGGCAACTCGTTGGGAGTCGAGAATTGATGCTGTGAACCATTGCGTTTCACCTTGAAGATGTGACATGCCTTGTCATACTTTGCGAGTAATATGCGCTCAAAAGAAAATGCAAATAATAGACAACAAAAGCCAGTGCGCTTTAGACCATGTTACTACTGGCCTTTTGTTCTGACTGTGTACGCGTGGTACGATATTACTATTTCAACTCAATAAAACCAGCAATTAATATTCAGATCAAGCAATGTGCATTGACGTACTGCAGGCAGAAGTCGGTGCTACAATGAGTTTTTGGAAGACTATCGATACAGGATATACTCTGTGGTCAACAAATGCATGTGAAAATAGCAGAAGCTATGGGTATTGAGCAGTGTTTCCAGAAACCAGGGTGCGACATAAGAAAGAATGGTTTATTACAGATGCTGATGATTCGAGTCGTCTTTCGTCCGAAGAAAAAATTCAAATCGCAAGTTCTTTCTTGTTCTCACTGATCAGGCCATATCTTCTGTTTCGTTGCGATTTGACCAACTCGTGGATGTGGATAAGTTGTTGGATTTCTGTACAACGCTAACAGCCTGAAGCAGTGTACAGAGAAAATGAACTGGAGAATCACAGCAAAAATTTTGAAAGAAAAATGGGAGACATTGATGCCAACGAACTCATATGGAATTGAATCGTTTATTTATGTCATCGAGACAGAGAGAGGACTTGTCACGGCAAACAATTTTTACATACAATACAAGAAAACAGCCTTCAGGAGATATATCCGAATCTTTGCATGTTGCAATCAGAATTCTTCTGACCCACACCAATTACTGGTCAGCTGGTGCTGAAATAGGAAGCTTCAGCATGAATGACAACTGATCAAGAAATATCCTGCGCTCAACGCATAGACCAGATGACAGGCTTTCTGCGCTTGCAGTTATCTCAGTCGAAACAAAATTGCCGATCTCCTGGACTAATGATGCAATGATTAACCAATTTGCGGAGAACAAGGCTCGAACGAAGCGCTTTGCGTAAATACGGAATACATGTACATTGTAGGCCTATGTATACATAATATGAACCCTGTATATTGTATAAAATAAATATCGCATTCCAGTTTCTGCATTGTAAGGGGCCCCGGACATATGTTCGGAGGGGGCCATGTTCTTTGTTGCTACGGCCCTGGCACTCATTCAGGAGTAAGTTACATGAATTAAGGCTACTCTACTCCCGAGTGAAAGCAGCCATAGGGAGTTTAACAGTCTTTAATTTACATGCTTTGACTTCACATCTTTAGTTGATTCACCTTAACTTGACTGGTTGTCCCCATATAGGCAAGCCATGAGTCTCTCCATACACTTACCAAAAGGATCACGCTGGCCTGGTCCACCCTTAAAATGTTGGTTGGCCTAGCTAATCACTCTGGACATGAAATTTTTCAAAGCCCTATGTAGTTAGATTAACCTAACCCCAACTGTAGATGCAGCTAGGTCAACAGAAGAATTCTTCTGTTTACCAAGCTACCACCTCTCAAAGGAGTAGTTTTACTAATGTTGGAAAAACCGCTTCTGTCATTGTAGTAAGTGTCTACATTACAGGGGTACAGCAGCAGTGCTGCAGCTGTGCTCCTGTAGCCCTTGTACAGATGTTTCCTTGCTATTCTGCTTCCTGGTGGAAACCAAATGTCTTTGTTCCTTGTCTTATCTGTAACCCAGCAAGCACAGGCCTACTCAGTGCAGACACTCTTAGACTTCAGTTTCAATGAGATCTCACTAGCTTGGTTTCATTCCTCTCTCTAGTTTCTCCCTAGTTTGATCCTATGGAGCTGTGTTGGGAAAAGGAACATGTAGATGCCTGCTAGGCTTCCTAATGGAGTTTGACTGGGCCTCAATTTCTTTTAGCTAATGTGCAT
This sequence comes from Chelonoidis abingdonii, assembly GCF_003597395.2. NCBI lineage: Eukaryota > Metazoa > Chordata > Testudines > Testudinidae > Chelonoidis > Chelonoidis abingdonii. Next base: position 34,048,129 of record NC_133770.1, on the reverse strand, counting down.
TAAAGTGAAAGGTAGTGTGCCCATAATTAGGGCTGGTTGAAAATTTTCCATCCAAACTGTTTTTTGGATAGACAACTGGGCTTCTAACAAAATGATTTTTATTTGAAAAATGTCTGCTCTCTAGAGAAAAATGTCAACATTGTGTTAAAAACTGAACACGGAAAGTTTTGGGCTTTCATTCAAGAACAACAACAACAACAAAAATGGATTCAGAAGTACCATCATGGTGCCTCATGGCAGCTGTAATGCCTCATACCCCCATTCTTCTCTAGGGGCTAGGTCTCCCTGCTGGGCTCCATCTCCCATCTCTTACATCTCCCAAAAGCCAATGGCACTGAGACACCTCAGACTTAGGTGCTTTTGAAAATAGGACTTAAGACTCCTAAATCACTAAGGCACTTTTGAAATGTTATCCTTGTTGTCTAATCTGGCCTTCCTTTTCCTGTGGTAGCGCTGACTGGGTTTGGACTGTATAAAGACTTTCACTGAACAGTTTTCTGGAGCTTTTAAGCATGGGAGTTACTATCCTCTGAGACAGATTAACCGTTGGAAGTCTTCTTGGCATTGGAGTCTTTAATTGACTTAACCTTGCTCAACAAGTTAGAGCCTAAATTCTCTCTCTGTATGTACTCAGCAAAAAAGCAATGTAAAATAACCAACCAAAAGCCTAATGTCAAATTATAGTAATTCCTTTTGCATTCACAATGCATGCCCCATGACCTGTGCAAACCTGCACACATTATGTACTATGCAGAGCTGGCATGACACATTGTTATACTATATAAGCAAGTGTACCACAGCTCTTAACATGGTATTGACTAACTCTGCTCAAAATGTTGACTATGTCATATGTAATAGTCCCTGACATGACTGTTAAGAAAAGAGAAGTTTTAGGTTTAAAAAGGATGGCACCATATACGTAAACCAGGAATTCAACTAAAACTGCCTGATTTTTCCTGTTTTGCATGTTTTATAGCTTTTAGACACAGAGCCATAAATTAGCTCATGTTCTTCGTATCTGTGCCCAGGTTTACTCAAAAAGTGTGCAGACCTTGGAGATGCATCTGGACTGAATTTAGAGTTTATATAGTAACTCCAAACCAGGCGAGTTTCATGTGGTTCCAAGTGGCAACTGCATTAATATCAACGTAAAGGTACAATATATACCTTTGAGTTTCTTTGAAGGAAGAATCTGCAGCAATACTTGGGCCCAGGACCAGATCACCGACCACACTTTACCTTATGCCCTAAGCATAATTTGAAGTAAGGTATCCCATAGGAAATCACTACTGATTCAGCTCTGGTGAGCTGGAGTAAATGCCTGTTTAACAGCATTAGCCATTGTGTATTAAGCAGGTATTTCCAGATATGAGAGAAACATCATAAAGCAATGTGGATATCACAGCATCCTTTACTCACTGCTCTGGAGAATGCTATGGCCCTGGACAACATTGTAGTCTTGCTTTCTTTGAGGCTATAATTTCAGAACCATACTGTTTATTTCCATACTCTTGAGCCTAGAGTGTAGACCATATACCTCAGTGGTTTTCAACCTTTTTTAATTTATGAACCCCTACAAAATTTCAAATAGAGGTGCGGACCCCTTTGGAAAAATTAGACATAGTCTGCCAACCCCCAAAGGTCCATGGATCACAGGTTGAAAACCACTGATGTACACCATTAAGGCATAACATCTCTCTTTTATTTCTCTCTAGTGGTTTAGTTCTGGCAGGATGCAAAATTATAACCTCCATCATTGAATCCACAAGTCTGATCCAATGACCCATATATTCAGGTTGCATTCTCACCACTGCATTAAAAAAAAAATCTAGTGTAAGGCTTTGATCCTTTAAAACAAACAAACAAAATCAGCGAGCTATAGAGGTCATAAAATGGTTTCTCACTCCCCTATGCTATGACAGGTTCAGGTTGTCTCCAGTAAAATAATGAAGGTGACATGAAAGCCACAAGAACAGTGCTCTCTGCAGAATAGATTTTAAACACTCCTTGTATACAATACACAGCAGCCCATGAAAATAGTGCCACCATCTTATCCTTTGCAACAAGCAGTAGAAACTTCTTTTGGCTCAATCATCACGATCCTCCCACACAATGACCAAATACGGTGGAATCTGATAATAGTAGGATGTACTTTTCCTGGCAAGGATATAGACTAATCCAAGGAAATGAATATGGATGACGCTCCTGGGCTTTTGTAATCTGTCAGTGGCAAGTGAGTCTAATAATTTAGGGCTGGACTCAGATTCCTGGACTCATGCTGCCTATTACCTTACTTAATTGATACAGCCCATTCAACAGAATAAGCAGGAATAAGAGTATCAAAATCTAGCCCTTTTTTTGGAGATTAGCCATTCAATTAACTGTGAAAAAAATCCAATGCACCCATTCACAGATAGAAGGGAAAATGTCTAATTTAGGATATTAATTAATGTACATGTACCATAAAATGTACTGTTCTCCACTTCCCTTGTGCTATGCACCACTCATCACCTTGCTTGTGCCATCTCACTGCACTTTGCTAATTTTTCCCCTCTAAAAGCTTTCCCATACCGGGAGCTAGTGACCTGCCCAAAGATCTATACAGGTTGCTAATTGAATTGTGAGTTTATGCACCAGAATCTGGTCTGTTGAGGTACAAATGTCTATTGCATGCTAATTGATTTTAAAGACTCATAAGCCAGAATCTTCTGCACAAGTGTCTCAGGGTCTGGATCAAATACATTTACCATTCCCAGCCAAACTCATTTCTCCTTCCTGTTTCTCTCCTGTTTTTTATTCCCTCTCTGTCAGTCACTAATACTGTATACGTTTAACCATAGCTGTTTGAACTATAAACTATTAAATAAGTCTAGGGACTAATAAAAATATCAATAAACAATAACACTATTTAATAATTAGCTTCAGCTAAAATAAAAAACCTGTAATGTAGGATTTAGAAATTGTAGTCTAACTGAAAGTGCTAATATAACTTCCCTATAATTTATACAAGGGCAAAATTCACCTTAACATATAATAGGTACAATCTGGAGTTGAATACACAAAGATAGGCATCCATATTACACCTGCAATAATGGTGTATCGGTACAAATTGGCACCTGTTTATGTAAGATGCATATGTAGGCGTGTAATAGGCCAATTTGGCAGGAGTAATGTATATTTCAGAGCCTCATACTCTAAATTCTGCTCAGAAAATGAGTGTTTATTTCCCCCCACAGGCCCTTTTCCAGAAAATCTTCCCTTGCTTGCAGGACAATGCTGGCCAAGTCATTGTACATTGAGTTAGCATAGTAGCAGAAAACTACAGTTATCAAAAAGTACAATTGTTTGAAAATAAGAAATTCAAAGTTATGATTGCGACACTAGCCTTTCTTCTCTCCTTTACCCACATTGACCCTTTCCTATTGCACATATGCATTATAACACTATGGTCTTTTATTGTATCGTTATATCACCAGCACTTATATTACGAGGGGGTCTCAGACTAGGGGATGGAGGGTTGTATTACTCAAGACCAGGCTGAAGTCTGCTACTTGAGTCCTCTTCTCAGGAAGACCCAGAGTGTGGAAGGACCACAGCTGAATGATAGAACCTGCAGAGCTTATAAATTCTGCCAGGGAATGTGCAGTATAATAATGGTGCTCCACTAATTACTAAGTAGCCTGGGGACTCTGGAAAGATAAAACATGACATGTGCTCTGAGTCTCATTTGGGGATTAATGTGCCAAATAATTCTGATGCCTTTATTCCAAGCTAATTATAAGAGGGCCAAGAAATAAAAAGGTAATTTTCAAAAAGTGAAAACCAGTACTTTTATCTGCGATTTAAAATTAAAAAATGCCTTTTCCGAAATAACTTTCAGTTTCCCATGAACCTACCCACTGTGAAAGAATAATTGCATGCATTTCAAACCAAAAGGAGTTATTTTCCCTTCTCAGAATTGAAAAAGTGGGGTCACAATTGAACTTAGAATGGAGACTGTCCTGTTTCTTAATTAAGATGTTACTGTACTGTGCCTCCATCATGGAGCCAGGCATTCCCTCATTTCTTCCATCACAGGAAGAAGAACTGAGGTCTCAGCCTATTTGTAAAGATAAAACAGCATTCAGAGCTTTGCATTTAGGGTAGCTCTGATTTTGCTTCCTAGGCTGATCTTTAGTGCATTAGAATTCAGACTTCAAAATAATTTCCATTGACAAACATCTCCTATTCTTTTAGAAATATGAGTCTCCAAGGGAAAATTACTTCTGTCTTTAGTTAATGTGAGGTTTTTATTCTTCTTTTAGTTTCTAAGCTCTGTCCTGGCTTAGATGGCTTCACAAATCAATCACAGTAAGAGATTTCATTGTGGATGCAGTCTCGGTATCAGATACAAAAGTTCAATAGTTGACATCCATGCCGCTTTTCAGGAGGTTTTGGCTATTGCTTTAACTAGGATTCAATTTCAAAACTGACTCCATTTAAAATCAATGGTAGAAACCCAAATGTTATTCATGGATACTCTTAACACTGTTAAGAGAACATTTTGAAAAGTGGTAAAATATGTTTATACAACATGACCTTCTTCTGTTTGGAAGGGTTCTCTCACAGTTGAACCCATCCTAGGGCACACACATTAGAGTTTGACAGATACATATACGCCCTAGGCACATTCTCAACTGCCACTTTTATTGGCAGAATACTACTACTGTCATTTAAATGGAGTCTCGTTTATTTTGAGAGTTATCACAGGAAGTGATCAATAATGCAGCTCTGACTCACTTTTACTTGCTTTCTCACTCCTGTAGCAACTGTTCATTTGTTCTATTAAAGTGGCAGCCATTTGGGGTTTTGTGTGTGTGTGCCAAAAAACCAGAAATGTGTGTAAAACAGGATTGTTTGGGACACAGGGTAACCAGATTCCGGAATATCTGTGACCCAAACATCTGATTGGTTCCAAAAGACAGAGATTTTTAAATTATTTTTGTTTTACAATAAAATAGATCGCTGTTAAATGCCACAGAGCAAACTCAAGCTACCATTCATAGACATGTATGTTACAGGAGCGGGAAAGACATGCCCAACTGTTGCGCTCACCAAAACCCACATAGTTGGCGGTCTGCAAGTGCTCTGTGATGTGAGCCATGGACAAATGTTGTGGGCCAGAGTGTGTGGGCAGGAAGCAAGATCTGCACATAGACACTCTGATCCAGCTACCCCAAGTCTCCCATAGAGTAGAAAACAGTCCCAAATTAATTAACACACTTTTACATTAATATATCTGCTCCAGAAAAAGCTAATAAAGGCCTGATTTCAGCCCCAGATGTGTGGAATTCAAGTGTTCTTGGGGTAAAATGAAGATTTTTAGAGCAGATTTCTCTTCTCTCTGTGTATCTTAGTCTACTATACACAATGGATTTTCAGTCCCAGAGGCTATAGGTCTGCAGTGCAGACAGGAAAGAAGGATTTTGCCTGAAGCAGAAATACACTGGGTATTGCTATCTTGAATCTCCAGCTGGACCTCAGAATAGGCATTTCTAATACTATTTGTGTGGGAAATATTCCAAAGAAAATGTGTCTTCAGTGTATTTCAGTGAAGCTCCTGTAGCAATCTAAGCTTTTTGGAAGCAATGCATTTTTTATTCTCTTGTGTTAATAGAGCTCTTTGGTGAGAGAGGGTTAGTCTAGTGAGCCAGGAACCCCTAATTTCTGACACTGATTTTCTCTTCCCTTGAACAAATAACTGTTTCACAGTTTCCCTAATCGTCATATAGGGATACTAGTTAGGCCAGTATGAGGATTACGTAATGTTTAAAAGCATGTTGGGAGTGAAGAGTGCGACATAAGTGCTACTATTATTCTGGCATATTTCCTCTGCTTCCAAAGATGGATGAGATTAATGCACCAGTCACGAGGGGACAGCAAATGAGGGGGATAATCATCGCAGTCATGAAGTCATTCGAATGTAGCTCGTGTTTGATAAAGAGAGAATCTACTGCAAGGATTTCTACTTCACCCAATCACTCAACATCAGGAGTGGCTCCTCTAAGCAGGCTATTTTTCATTTATTTGAGAGGAAACCCCCTTATCTAGATGCTGAGTCTACCTCTCCATTATCATGCATCTTGGGTAGTCTTTTACATCTGTGCAGAACGGGGGTTGGGATTTCTACTCTAATCTACTAGTATGATAAGATAGATTTGACATTCACTTTGCTCAGATGTAAATGACCATATAAGGTTCAAGGCAGAGGAGAACCAGGCCCACCAAGTTTTTCTCTTTAAGAGGATATTGCCATCTGTCTCCTTAAATCTGCCCTGCTGAAATCCACTTTTTGAGTGTAGGCTGGGATTTTTCCTAGCTACATGGTAGCCAGACAAAAAGGGGAGAAATCCCAGTCCCATTAAAGTCAATGGAAATATTTGCCATTGACATCAATGTGGCAGGATTTTACCCTAGAAGGAATCAGGGCTGTTCCCAGCTTTTTTGCCGCCCCAAGCGGCGAAGGAGGGAAAAAAAAGTAAAAAACCGATTGAGCTGCCACCGAAGTGCCACCGCCGAGTGAAAAGAGGGTGTGAAGGACCCGCCACCGAATTACCGCTGAAGACCCAGACTTGCTGCCCCAGCAACGGACGGAGTGCTACTTCTTTCTATTGGCTGCCCCAGGCACCTGCTTCCTTCGCTGGTGCCTGGAGCTGGCCCTGGAAGGGATAACACATTAGAGAAATCTTCCCTGCAGTCATTGAATGTGTCCTACAGATTACCAGAAATGAAACTTGAACAGGGACCATCATGGAATATAGGCAGCATCTGTGGTGGGTGAGATAAAATAAAATTCCCTCTGACTGAACTGGCTGAAGATGTGATAAGCTGGTCTCATATGGAGTCATTCTGTGCACATCTTTCAGGAGCTTACTTCAGCCAAGTGAAGGCTTGTAGAGAGACTACTGTATAGTGTGAAGATCCTCGAAAGCAACAAAATCCAGGTGATGCAAGTTGCCTAAAGAAAAGCTCCAGCTCATGCTTGCTATAGCCTGTGATGTACAAGTAATAGCATTTTGTGATGCTGCAGGAATATAATTGAATACCAAATAGCATAGAAGTAGGTAGCACAGATATAATAGAAAAATTAAATTAAATTAAAATAAAATAAATAAAACATAATATATAATATAATTAATATACTGTACTACAAAAACTGAGCCTATTTTTACTGCATGTTATAAAATTATAAAATACCTTAGTTCTTTGGTGCCTTCAAAAGCAAGAGGAGCTGTATTTAACTCACTATCTTTCTTCTCCTACTATACTTAGGATTTGTAATAAACTAAAAGTGATCCTGCATAATCATTGCATATGCTTTTATTCCAACACAGATCTCATGCTTCAAGGCCATCACCAGTCCAGTCTTGCAGTAAGAAGCAGTAGATTTGATCAAAGCAAATCCAGTAAATTAGTTTGTTTTTAAAAGTTATCAGGATTTAGTTATTCATTTTTGTAAGTAAGAATGCTAGGTAATTTCAATAAAGGATACCTACAGAGATTGTTCACTTGACGTCAGAAAGCTTTAAAAGGACCAGTTCTGAGGATGTTTTTATTTTTGGTGAAAATAAATGAACAGTCAGTCCTGCTTTCACACTTGGATAGCTGAGGGGGGGAAATGTTACATCTGTGGATACACTGAGCTTTGTGCACTGTGCTCCTGATTCTTATCTCGGGAATTAAGTTGCAAAATAAGGCTGAGGAAGACACAGAAAAGCTCTGTTAAATCATAACCCTTAGTCCTGAGTGGCTAAGTACTTGTGCCAGAGCATACTGGGAAAAGAGGAATGTGCAACAAATGTCAAGTTATAATCAGCATTGCATGTATTGCGAACCACCTCTCCCTAGTCTCCTTCCTGTCCACCCACAACAGCACACATGAAGAGATGCTTGTAAAAAGGAAGCCAACTTAGGGTAAGAGTGACACATTTAAAGCAAAGGTTTATCTCAGCTTTCTATCAGGCTTGCTTGAAAGAGGATGCTGTTTGGCTAGTGGCTCTTGAGGAAACTGTTTCTTTGTGGCAGCTGCTGGTTTTAATGAATCAAGTCAATAAACCGTTTTGATGGTATCTGCTTCTCCTCCTGTCCCCCATACAAAAGCCTGTAGGCCCAGAATTTAGAAGCAGGCACAGTTTGGAAGTAGGCAAGCATAAATTAAGGTATCTGGTTAATCACAGACTATGAACCTCAACATTCCTCTGGGACAAGCTTACTTTACTCTCGATTTAATAACAGTAATAGGTGTGGTGGGCTGGTTGTGAGAGATCCAGCTCCGGAAAACAGTGAGGATACCTGTAAGGCTAATGCTACTGAGACAATTTCAGGTTTAGGAGTGATTATAGCAGCTATTCCCTAAACATTACAGAGCCAGGATCTGAAATATCCTTCAGGAGTTTGTAACGAACTGGAATTCTTTGGTACTCATGTGTGAAGGTATAAGCTAAGAAGCTTTGATAGGGGACATGTGGTAGCATCTCCTCATGAGAGCAACACTTCAATTCTGGTATAAAAAAAGGAAAGTCACAGGGCTCAAGGAAGAGCTGGAAAATAACAGAACTGGTAACTTCCAAGAGCTTGTGACAGATGTACCTGTCTACCAGTCACCCCAGACAAGTGTGATTTGGAAAGTAGAACAGGCGGCCACACGTGCAGCTGGAGATGAGGATGTGGCAGCTGCTGCTAGAAGCTCATCACTGGAGATCAGCACTGTCTAGGTTCCACCTTCCTTTAAGGTCTTCAGAGGCGTTGAGGGGTTTGCTTAAAGAGAGGTGGAGCAACTAGAAGGCTTGGAGGGAGAAAGATTGGCCAGCCAGGGAAGAGAGGTGAGCCTTTCCATTGTCGCTTGTAGTGGGCTAGGGAATTGCAATGCTCCTTCCTATTGATTTTCCCCAAATGTAGCCTTTTTATTGTTAGAGCATGTGCAAAGTTACTAACTTCAAATTTGCAACTGTGCTGATAATCCGCAACAGGCCCACATGAGCCCTGTTATCAAAGCCAGTTCTCAGGCACCTGAAGGGGAAACTCTGTTAATAGGTTTGTCCACTTTAGTGCCTGTCCAGCAGTTGAATAAATCAGTCTGCAGGTAGATCAGTTTTCCTTCACCTTACATGCTCATGTAAATTTGGTGCAGTAATGAAAAGAGAGTTTGGTAAAGGATCTCAGCAGAATTCTCCAGCTCTCTCATTTCAAATCATAGAATATCAGGGTTGGAAAGGACCTCAGGAGATCATCTAGTCCAACCCTCTGCTCAAAGCAGGACCAATCCCTAACTAAATCATCCCAGCCAGGGCTATGTCAAGCCTGACCTTAAAAACCTCTAAGGAAGGAGATTCCATCACCTCCCTAGGTAACCCATTCCAGTGCTTCACCACCCTCCTAGTAAAAAAGTATTTCATAATATCCAACCTAAACCTCCCCCATCGCAACTTGAGAATATTACTCCTTGCTTTGTCATCTGCCACCACTGAGAACAGTCTAGATCCATCCTCTTTGGAACCCCCTTTCAGGTAGTTGAAAGCAGCTATCAAATCTCCTCTCATTCTTCTCTTCTCCAGACTAAATAATCCCAGCTCCCTCAGCATCTCCTCACAAGTCATATGCTCCAGCCCCCTAATAATTTTTGTTGCCCTCCCCTGGACTCTTCCCAATTTTTTCACATCCTTCTTGTCATGTGGGGCCCAAAACTGGATACAGTACTCCAGATGAGGCCTCACTAATGCCAAATAGAGGGGAATGATCACATCCCTGGATCTGCTGGCAATGCTCCTACTTATACAGCCCAAAATGCTGTTAGCTTTCTTGGCAATAAGGGCACACTGTTGACTCAAATCCTTTTCTCAGTCCAAAGACTGTAACCATTATGTTCCAGTACATTGCGATCTCCATTGCTTTGGTTCTGTGTTCAGTCATGGCAGTTCCTTAGGCCAGCCTGTAGGTACTTTGGTGCATACCATGTACCTATCAGATCTTTTCATTTCCATCTACTGGTCTTTCTGTTGAAGACTGTCTGAAATGAGCCATTTCTGAAAGGCTCGCTTCAGTTCTCTTTCACTTTCTCTGTCCCAATAAGGAGAAGTTCATCATCCTCATCCTTGACAAAATGTGCTGCCTCCAGTCCATTCTGAGGTTTTGTTCCAAGCACTGTAGCTCATCTCTTAGCTGCTTTTAACTCCTGTTGTCTGCTTCACTTCTTTTTTCTGCATCATCTGTGACTTCTGCCTCTATCTAGCTCCATTTTCTTTATGGTCTTTAATTTTGTTGTTGCATTTTTCTGAACGTTCCCATTCCACTAACTGTCTGTCTCTCTAATCCATTTTATTAGCCTAACTAATCCAATTTAGGTATTTAGAGTGGGTCCAGCATTACAGTAATTGTCTCCAGGTCTCTTCCTCACAAACTTTATTCTTTCACTGATGTGGTCAGCCACTCTCACACAGCATCCGACAATTGTCTCCATTCATCACTGGCTTTACCAAGCTGCAGCCCTGTTATCTCTTGCATCTAAAATGCATGTTTTACTGCTTGTTCAGTTCAACTTTCCTTCTATCAATCTTCCTTGACTTCCCATGTCAGCCAGCTATCACCCCTATTGCCAGATTGCAGTTTAACTGGGAATAGATGTGCCCTGCTGTCTCTCTCATAATTACTAGATGTGTTTAGTTTTTGCTCCAGTGCCCTCACAAGCAGCAATTTTTGTTCATTTATGAGGTACAGAACCAGATGTGCCATGTTTTAAAACATTAAGTTTGCCATGACTATGTGGTTCAATACAACAGCTGTAACCCAGTTTCTATCTACCCTGCATTGCACACTTCAGTCAGCATCTCATCATTTCTGACTTTGTCACCTTCTGTAGTTAGGGTGACCAGATGTCCTGATTTAATAGGGACTGTCCCGATATTTGGGGCTTTTTCTTACATGGGTGCCTATTACCCCCAACCCTCTGTCCCAATTTTTCACACTTGCTATCTGGTCACCCTACCTGTAGTACATCTTAAAACTCTTGGAGAGTTATGCAGTGTAAGCAGGAGTAGCTCCTGTCACTCTCATCTCAACCCCCTGAATATTGTGGAAGGGAACAGCACTTGTCATGTGTTGATCAGGAAAGAGAAGGTATTCATCACCTATGCCTCTTTGATGGTATGTGTTGAAGGGATTTCTGAGCAGGGCATGTCTACACTTACCTCCAGAGTGATCGATCCAGCTGGAGTCCATTTATCACTCCTAGAGAAGATGCAACAAATCGACCACCAAGTGCTCTTCCGTCAACTCCGGTACTCCACCAGAGCGAGAAGCATCGACGGAGTTGATGAGGGAGTGTCAGCAGTCAACCTACCACAGTGAAGACACCGCAGTAAGTAGATCTAAGTACGTCGACTTCAGCGATGTTACTCATGTAGCTGAAGTTGCGTAACTTAGATCGAACCAACCCCCCCCATTGTAGACCAGGCCTTAGGTGGGCCACTAAGGGTGCTTCCATGGTCTAGTTGTGGAAAGGGGAGTAGAGTGGGAGTCAGAAGACTTGGATTCTGTTCTTGGCTTTGGAGTCACCTTGCCTCAGTTTCTTCTCTGTTGAATGGGGATAGTGATATTTATCCTCCTTTTGCGTGTGTTTTGATCTCTATAGATATAAGGAGGTTGAATTAGGTGATAAATAGGGGTATCAAGCATAGCTTTAAGCTACTGTTGCAGTGGAACAAACGATTGCTCCATAGAATCAGGGCTACCTAACCCACTGAAAAACCTCCAACACAGATTCCAAGGGCAGTGTTACAGCTAATGGCGAAAGGATCCTAATTATCAAACTCAGTTCATTCAAACTAAATCCATGATCAAGCCACTGTCTTAGTTATATTTAGATATGCCTATTGGAATAGCAACTGAGAAATACTTTATAATGACTCTTTGTCATTGTTGTGTGTCTAGGATTGGCGGACATAACAATATTTTAGTTCTGTTCCCTGGTCAGACACGCCTTGCAAATTATATGCTTTCAACTCAAAGCATGATTTTGTGCATGAAACTCATGTTAATTTTCCTTTATAACATGCTTCTCAGAGCCTGTGGTCTCTTGTCAAGTTACACCCCCTTTTCTCCCCACAAGTAGTTTCAAGAAAGAAAGAAACCTCAAAAGAATGGAAGTGTAATATTTTACTGCCTGTGCAGTTTGTAATGCAAGTTCGGCCCGCACAGTAGTCTGGATACTGTTACATTGCACCACATTTGTCACTTTAGCCCTGAATGGCAGTGTTTTACAGACATCCTGGAGAGAAAAGCAAGATAAATTTGTAGATGCTTCATCTTCCTCATAGAGCACTGATAGAAAGTCTGACAATGTTAAGCCTTCTGTGTTATGGTATGGAGGAAACAGAATGCCTGTTGGAAATTATAAAGAATATTAGGAAGAAATCAAAGGAGTGAATAGCAAACAAGCAATACCTCTTCCATCAGCTGCTCTGTTGTCTCTATAATCCCCAGTACTTTACTCTGGGAATTGACTTGAAATTCGGAGGGCCTTTCACAAGATTATCTGTGTCAGTTCAGGCTTTGAAGTAAAGGCTGCTGGCATCTCATTACTGACAGAGATCAAAAACATAAGATTAGCATGGTCCTGGGCCTGCTGGACTTCATTCACACATCACAAAAGTGCTAGGTTATTAAAGCCCAGAACAGTGTTTATGTGTTACCTTCTCAACCATAAATTCAACAGCATGCACGACTAGTTAGTTTTTAAAAACCAACAAGCCTTCTGCATATAGTGTGGCTGTTTCCTTCATAAGAAAGAACAAATTTGGGGAAATAAAAAAAGATTTTTAGGTAAAATAAAGGGTCAAGTGAGCTAATCCACTTAAAAGATTTGGGCCAGATCCCAGCTCCTTCTTGTAGCGGCTTAAAGGAAGCAGAAGGCCATCATAATTAGCTGTTTGGGATCACCCCACTCCAGTGTAGGGGACTCCTTTGATGCGATAGAGCTAGCATAGTCTGCACTATACCACCTTCTGCTCCTATACCCTGGTTCACGGTTTGTGAAGGGGGCATGTCAAGGAGAGAGAGTGTGGCACTGCACTGTACAGCTGAAGAATGCACTGCATTGCAGCCCAGCACACTTTGGAACAGCTCTGAGTCTGCTCTGAATTATGCTGGCAAGCAGCTTCAGGAATCTAGGGAGCACAGAGTGGTTTCAATCTTTTCAGCTGCACTTTGCTCCTCCCTTTTAGCTGTGCTTTGCAGAGTTCTGGAACAGCAGAGGATATGGGCCTTTGAGTAGAGATCCGCTCAGTTAAAAAAAAATACTGGTGTTATATGAATTCCTTCAAGTTGCTGAATCTCAGACATACAGTACTCAATCTGTTCTTGCTACCTAGTGTGCCTATGTACATCCAAGAACTGGGAATGGTGAGGAAGTGTCTTGGGATGGAAGTTCTCCAGCCTGATTCTGGCTACCACTAAAATGATGGAGAGACTCTTGATGCAGACCATTAGAAGTGGAAGTCACAGATGACCATTCTGAGACAGGATCTAAGAATCGGGAGGCGGGGGGAGGGGGATGGGCTGAACATAAATGCATGTGCATCCCCTGGCCTGACAAGCACATTAATGCCCAGTGGAGACCGAGGGTATATCCACACTAGAAATGTCAGTTGACCTATATTAGGTCGACTTACAGCCACCGTAGTAATTACTGTGATAGTGCATGTCCACACTGCCCTCATTGTGTCGGTGGTGCTCGTCTTCACCAGAGCACTTCTGCCAACCTAAGACGGGCAGTCTGGGGAGCTGAAAGCCCAGTCTCTCAGCTCTGCTGGCAGCTCCCTGCTGGGATTCTGGCTGCCCCACAGGCTCCTGATGGGCTGCCCCCATTCCATACCAGGAGTGGGGAAGCCACCCAGGACTTCTACCCTCCCTGTTCCCTGCCTGAAATCAGAGGAAGCTGCCTGCGGCTTCTTGCCTTCGGGAGCGAGGTCCAGCTGCCCTGGCTGCTCACCACTCCTCCCCGCCACCCGCACCCTCTCTCCCCTGGGGAGCCAGGCAGCCTTGTCAGTTTCACAGCTCACTGAGCTGGGAAATTGACAAGGCTGCCCTATTCCTGGTGGGGAGTGGTCAGAAGTCACTGGAGTTTCTCGCCCCAGCTCCTAGCTTGGAGTAGGGTCCAAAGCTGCTGGGACTTCTCAGCTGGGAGTGGATCTGAAGCTACCAGGGCTTCTCAGCTAGGGAGGGGGGAAGCTTACGGACTTTTCGCCCCAGCTCCAGGCTAGGAGTGGGTTCAAAGTCGCTGGGGTGTCTGAGCTGGGAGTGGGTGTGATGAGTTCCCCCTGGGGTGCCGCCTGGAACTGGGGTACCACTGAGTCCTTTGACCCACCAGCCTGGGCTTCCTCTCTCATTGAGTTGCTGTGATAAGCTGCAGACCCACTCCCGGTCCTACACTTCTACCAGCATTCACACAGGTAGGGACACACCCAGTTGCAGTTTTATGCAGGCTCTCTGACCAGCCATTGCATGAACCAACAATAGAAAGGCTACAGCCAAGGTAACACTCAGCTCCCCAGGCACGCACCCCCTCTGGAACATAAATCCAAAATTATATCATCTTGCACTGCACAGGGAACTATACAGCGTAATCTCATAGAGTCTTCCCCTCCCTCCATGAGAAGAAGAAATACAGCAAGCCTGTGTTAAACTAAGTTGAGATTTCCCCTCAGACACTTCATTTAAAGGCACACTGGGTTTAATTTAAAACATAAACAGGCTTATTAACTACAAAAGATAGGTTTTAAGTGATTATAAATGATAGCAAACACATCAAAGCAGATTACCTAGTAAATAAACAAAAACGCAAACTAAGCTTAGCATACTAGATACATTGAATATGAATAGCAGATTCTCACCCTGAGAGATGATATAAACAGGCTTGAGATCTTTAAGGGACAAGCTACACTTGCTTTACAGCTTGGAATCCCGAGGTCCTTCATATGCAGACGAACAATCCCTTTAGCCTGGGTCCAGCACTTCCCCCTGTTCAGTCTTTGTTCCTCAGGTGTTTTTCCTGGAGTCTTCTTATGTGAGGAGTGAAGAACAACAGATGAAGTCACTCCCTGATTTATATAGATTTAGCATATGGCGGGAATTCTTCATTTCTAAATCAGTTTATGGAAAAACACTGACACTTCAAAATGGAGTCCAGAGTCATATGGCCTGGTCACATGATGTTGTGGAGTCATAGCAGCCATTACTTATAGGCTGTCTGGAGCCCTCTCAGGAACGCTCACCAGGTGGGAAATAGGCTTCTCCTAAGACCTATTGTTTCTCTAATGGCCCATTACCCTGCTATTTAGACTGGAAGCATCTTGCCTACTGGGTGTCACCAAGGTGTAACTATATTTGAAATACAGATACATAGTCAATAGTCCTAACTTCAGATACAAAAATGATACATGCATACAAATAGAATAATCACATTCAGCAAGATGTAACTTTTCCAATGACATCTCACATGACTTATCTTGCACAAAATACATCATAATAATGCTATAATCATATCATAATAATATCACTATGCAGAATATGGGCTTCAGTGTCACAGTGGGGTCCGAAACTGCTGGGGATTCTCATCCTGGCTCCCAGCTGGGAGCAGGGTCCATTGTTCCCCTGGCTCCCAGCCAGGAGTGGGATCCAACCCCCAGCTCTCCAAGGGAGCAGGGGCATCTGGGCTCTAGCTGCCCAGTTCTCTTGTCAATTTCATGGCTCCTGCCATGAAATTGACAAGACAGCCAACAGCTGATATAAGAGACACAGTGTAGACACGCATCACCCTAAGTACACTGACATAAGCCTTACACATCTCATGGAGGTGGAACTATTATGTCGGTGTAGTATGGCACTTGCATTCGCGGGAGGAAGGCTAGAGTGTAGACAATGACATAATTAGGTTGATGTAGGCTGCTTATATCAAGCTAACTGTGTAGTGTAGACCATCCCTAAGACAGGAGCCATGGAAGATGTCCCAAGGAGCAGGGTCATGGGCCCATCCCATGGCCTTGCTATTTACAAATACACTGTCTCATTCATTCAGTCTATATTCTGCTAGCAGGATTAACTTGTCTGAGGGTCTTGGGGGTTACTACTAGTCTCAATAACAACTTACACACTATTTGTGCTTCTCTTGGGCACATGCCACAGTGGCTCTGAATACTCATCCCACATGCGAGCAGTAGGTTAAAGATATTTCCTTGCTTTGTGCCATATTTCCCATTGTCACATTGCCATATGGCTCAGTGTAAATTGTGAAGACCAAGAGCCATATTTTGTATTAGGCACTTGGCAGAATTAGGAGTGGGGACTTGCTGGCAGCAGCACAGGGGCATATCAGAGGGACGGAGAACTCTATGGGTATGGAGAGTGAGAGAGATGCCAGTTTTTACTTTAAGGGATCTTTATGTGTAGCTGAAACTGACCTTGGTATCAGGAACATTCACTCAAAAATCCATCCAACTTTGTAAGCAAGTTAATGCCACTGACACTGCCATAGTGCTATTGCTGGTCTGTAGGGGCTGAGAATAGCATGGAGACCCCTGCACAGCTGGCTGGGCATATGTGGATTTGTGCCAGAAGGTCCCATGCCAAATCTGGCCCTGCCCACTGCCTCTAATCCTTCATATTTTGCTAGGTAAGCATTGCTCTCTTTGTGCAGTCTATTGTACCGGGGGCACTATGGGGGTGCGGCTGGGTTGGTCTCTGCAGCACCCCATTGTGGTTCGCCATAGCACTACTCACCCTGCCTCAGGTGTTCCCATCCAGGTGTTCAAGGGATGGCAGCCACCTTCACCGGAGTCCAGTGCCATGGTGACAGCCCTCTGCCTAAGTCACACCCTAGAGCCAACCCTTCTGGGGTATCAAAGTTCCAAGCAAATGTCACAAACACAACAAAGGAGAGTCATCTATCCTGGCCCTTGACTGGAGCCAGCCCTTCCTTCCTTCCATCTAGGGCCTGTCTCTCTGAGGCAACACCCCTCCAGGCTCCCTGCTTCAGGCCTACCTTCCCTTTTGGGGGGCCGAGGGTTCTGCCAAGGAGCAGTCTCTCCCACTGCCAACAGGCAAGGTGCTGGAAATGAGCTCAGAACAATAGTCCTGCTGCAGCTCTACCTTCCCTCTCTCCACCAGCTCAGCGCCCTGGCTCCAGCAAGGCTTCTCTCACTGAGAGACAGAGCACTGTTCTCCTTCTTAGTCAGCTGGCATTGGAGCTGGATTCGGCCCCTTTAGCTTCTCCCTCCAGGCTTGACACCTACTTCAGGTGTAGGCAGGCAGGCCCATAGGCTCCCGTTAACCCATCCTTGGCCTCTGTGGGGTTTGTACACCCCATTGAAAGGGGTCATAGGTCCTGAGCCTCCAAACGCTCAGGCATATACTTAATTTTACTCACACGAGTGACTCCAAGAAGAGTCCTTGTGAATAAAGTTGAGCTGGTGCTTACGTGTTTGCAGGATCAGGGCCTTTAGTTAATAGTTTAGTTTTTTGAGGGGAACATTTGAGCCTAGGTGGGGAGATTTGCCACCGTTTTCTCTAGAGCTTTCTCCAAATTCCTCTTTTGCTCTTCTTTGCCCCTCCCTTTCCTTCCCTCCCTCTCTGTCTACCTTCCGTCAGGTCCCCACTTGTCTGTCTTCATTACAGCACAGGACTGGGAGAGAGGAAACAAGACACTGTGCTGATGTGTAGATATGGATATTGGAAACGTGCCTGGGAAGAAGGCTTGTGAATGATGATGACGTGAATGAGCAGCCTGGAGTGGCCTGGGGCACTCGGCTGCAATGAGCTGTTCTTTATCACTATCGTATTATTTTGAGCTACACAAGGAAATCATCTTTGTGTCTTTTTCTCCATTTATTCCTCTAGTTGTTCCTTCCTACACACATTGAGCTGAAGCTCCTTACAAGAGCGAGGTGGAAGAGGCGCCTTCCCCCAAAACCTGTGCCTGGCAGAGGAGTGCTGAGTCCTTTTCCAAGTGGGGTCCCAATGCTTTTGTTCCTGCTCAGTCAGAGATGGGGTACATCTGGTACATCGGTGTGCTGCAGTATCCAGGACCCTAGCAGACCCACTCACTTAGATGGGGAATGTTTTATTTTAAAGCAGAGCTGATTTTTTAAAATAGAGTGAGAGCTGGAAAAACCTCAAGCTGTCAATACTCAAAGCCACCAAATTGCAGGGGGGTTTCAATTATCTAAGTTCCGAGGGCTCCCACCTCCTTAGTAATGACAAATTTCATTTGGAAGGCCTGTCTCAGGGGGAAAGAAAAGCCCTGCTGTGTGCACTTTAAATATGCAATTAGCATAAATATACTTTGTGTTCAACTGCCCAAAGTTAGAAACAAAGAGTTTGCAAAGGTCCTAATTGTACCAGAGGGATTGCATGTCATGAAGAAAAAGACAAAGAGGAGCTGTGTTCAAGAGGACATGTGAGAGAGGCCAAACCATCAATTGCCTGAATCCAAAACAGCCCCAGAAGCTGTCTCTGAAGTCATGCCAGCAAAGTCAGCAGTGGAATTTGCCAAGGAGTTAGCCCTAAATCCAGCCACAAACCCAGCCCCTGCTGCAAATGATACATCTCCGTTTGGCATTGTGTACCTGCCACACTTACTCTGTGAGTGACCACACTTATTGACTTTATTACTGAAGCAGAAGAGATGAAAGGGAACAACAGCAACACCATAAATTCAATGTTTAAGCTGCGACTTTGTAATTGTAAGTTTTCTCAGTAATGAAAATGTTTTCTTAGAACTTTTTTCTTCTTGCCTGTGGTCAACAGAGTAAAAGACGTTACTTTGCAAAGGCACATCTGAGACTTCATGAACTTTCTACAGAATTTTCAAAAGAAGGATGATCATTTTAGCTCTATAGATCTGACAGTCCTCTTGGGGCTGGTCTCACAAGCTAACGCCAGGATTTCCACAGACCTTGTCTTCATGGCTGGTCAACCTAATGGGCAGCAGAGTTAGCTTGAAATAAATCTCCCAGCTCTGAAAAAAACTAAACCTGCTCCTTCCATGCTCAAGAGTTGTAGAGCCTCACAACTGACAGAAAACTCGTGGCTGCCCCTGGATCTTCCCACCTTTCTTTGGGCTTGACCCTGTGCCCTCTGAAATCAGTACCAAAGCTCCCATTGGCGTTAGGTACAGAATCATGTCCATGGTCTTTAGGTTTCCCAGGTGACACAAATGCCCACAGTCAGTGTCCTAGCAGCACCTCTCAAGTGGGACTTTCTGTGCCAACACTTTTGGCAGGATGTTCCAGATGGGTCCCTTTGTCTCATCTCAGAGTCCTCTGAATCTAAGCTTTCAAAATTCTTCTCCCTAGGACCAACTTGCAGCATTTAGCCCCAAACCCATTGCAATGATCAGCAATTATCTTAAATAAAAAAAGGTTTATTTAACTTGGAAAGAGAGAGGTTTTTTTTTAACTGACATGGATGTAGAATGCAGCATACTCATTCAAAGACTATGCAAAACCTCAGTTAGCTAGGCTAATACTGTAACTACAGTCTTGTGATTTAAATTGGAATGCAATTAATTCCTTGGAGAGCATGTGTCCAGCCTTCAGACTGATAGACTGTCTGTTCCAGGGTGTCTTTGGTTTACTGAGACACACTTGAGTCACTGAAGGCTTCCTTCCTTTGCTTTCTACCCCTTTCTTTATCCTCTGCGTAGCCTTTTACTATGTAGGCGTGAACAGTCCTTATTAATGGGAGACTTAGTTAGCCAAATTTTCAGAAGTTTGCTCATGCACAAGTCTCTATATGGGTTCTTAGTTCAGAGCACAAGTGGAAAATGGGTGCCAGTGGTTTCCCTAAAGAGCGTGAAGAGAACATGCAGAATCCACATATGCCAAATGACTGGTTTGGGGAGTTGGGTTTCCCTGTGAGCGTGGAGCTGAATTGCTCCAGGGAATCCATTTGGGCCTGTCTTCCTGCTTATCACTGGAGGTGCAGCAAAGTGTGTCTGTTCATATCAAAAGCATCACCTAGGTTTAGCAATTCAACTGGGGTCTGGTCCAAAGCCTGCTGATGTCAATGGAAACACTTTCACTGATGTCCATAGGCTTTGGCTCAGGCACATACACACTTAGATGTCAGGCACAATTTTCAAAAGTGCCTAAGTTTTTTAGGTGCCTAGTCCCATATTAAAAAGTGACTGAGGCACTTAGGAGCTTGAGTCCTATTAATTTCCAGTGAGAAGTAGGTTCCTAAGAGCTTGTCTATATGAACACTTTGATTTACACTCCAGCTTGCCAGGAGCTATCTTGCATTTGCCTGCCACACATTAAGTGTTCAGGTGGATCCTGTTACCACACACTAAAAGTTCAAAGTGGGGTAGATAAAAGCACACTAGGGAACCTTCAGTGCCTGGCATCAGGGTCCACATGGACAGTTAGTGTGTAGCAGGCTAGTCCAAGGTAGGTTTACACCCTGAACCTTAGTTGCTATGAACTAAGTGTTTGTATAGATAAGCCCAAAGTCACTTTTTTAAATGGGGGGTGGTTTTGAAACCTTCACCCATGGTAACAATCTTAATGATCTTTTTGCCTAAAGTCCATTACCATTGAGATGGCCTTAGAATCATAGAAGATTAGGGCTGGAAGAGACCTCAGGAGGTCATCTAGTTTAACCCCCTGCTCAAAGCAGGACCAACCCCAACTAAATCATCCCAGCCAAGGCTTTGTCAAGCCGGGCAAAATTTAAATCTCTTTAGTCCACAAAGATTATACAAAACCAGAAATTTGAATCTGAACCTCTTCAGATTTATTGCACGTATGTTTAAGTGGAATGGGAATACTCCGAGCTGAAGCTACCCTTTCATTTGGGGTCAGATCCAGAAGCAGATGAGCCAGCATTCTGGTACCAGTTCACGTGCAGCCAAAATCTCAAGAGAATAGTTCATAAGATTTTGGCACTGTTGAATGCAAGCTTAAACCCTGGCCATGATTCAGCCTCAAACCTGAACCATAGTTTATTCATGATCTGGCTCCCATTCTGAACACCAGCTCTTGTCTCATCTTTAATATATGGTTTACACCTACAGAGGGAGGAGCTAGATTGAATAACCAACCCAAACACCTTGACCCAGTGCCAAAAAGAAATTTTCCTGTGGTTTGAAAATATCTGCTTAACTTTGTTTTCTTTTTGGGAGGCTATATTTTTCCCTTTATTGTACTTTTCCTCGCTTCTAGGTTTTGATCAGAAGTAAAAATCCTGCAATACCAGAAGAGAAGTTTCCCTTGCAGTATTTCAGTCACAGGGAGAGTAGCTGAATAGAAACTGTGCAAGAGCAGCTGTTCTGGTGATAATTTCAGGGCCTGATTTCTGAACCAAAGAAATTCATCTATCTAGAGCTGGTTGAAAAATGCAGAACTACTCTTGCAAAAACAGTTTTGAATTTTTTTCTCAACATTTTTGGTTGAAATTTCAAATTTTCAAATGCTGTGTCAGCTGGCTGAAAAACCAAAAACAAACAAAAATTCCATGAAAAGGTCCAAAATATTTTCACTGAAATTTTGAAATACAGTAATTTTTTCTCCAGATCTCTGTTTAGTTGTGTGGACGGACAGAGCTTCAGTGGCAGTTTTGCTTCCAGTAGGGTAGCAACATCAGCCTCCATCTATGTAGCTAATTCATTTATTTAACTAGGGAACCTAAATTACTCTCCTCAGGTTACCTTTCAGTTTAAGCTCTCTCTGGGGTTCTTCTTTTGTCTCTTTAGAAAATCTTCCCCTTGAGTTCTCTCATCTCTCATTTGCAATGGCCAAGAGTGCTCAGGATTATTTTGAACACTTTCAGAATCCTTTGTCTGTGCCCTTGCTGGTTGGAGTATTTCATGACTGCAGTTAAGTTTCTGTTTTTTTGCTATTTGGCATAGAAGACCAATTGGCCTCGTTCTGTTGGTTTCCTTGGACTGTAACAGAGCACCTGGTAGCAGTGGACACTGAAGGTAGAGCAGCTTGACTTCAGGAAGAAAAAAATTAGAAACAGCAGAAAGCGAAGCCAAACAGTAGCAGCATCTGGATTTTGGGTGATTGACTCCACATGTATTTCCCTGTTACTGCATAATATCTCAAGCAAGCATTTTAGTCTTTCCTTGCAGCCAGTGAACTATACATGTCTAAATCTTAAATTGATCATGTGGGATGAAAAATGTGCTAGGTCATATCCCATATGAAATCAGTGCTACAATTTGCTCCATTGATAGTTAGCTGTATGCCTGCAGGTTCACATTTTATACACAAGAGGGTGTGATATGAAATAAAGCACGTGTCCCACAAGTCGTATAGTAGATACAATGAATAACTGAAGACCCAGTGTGCCTAAATCCAAAAGATCAGACTAGAGCCGTGCTATGTGTACTGGGGAGTTTTATCTCCCCTGGTTTCAGTATTTAGTAGACACAGAACTGGATTTGACAGCTGCATTGTGGTCTCAGTTTTCCATTCCTTTCTTTTTAAACAGTGATTTTTTTTATCTTCTGCCCATAGTACAGTAGCATGAAGTGCTTACAGCTGTCAGTCCCTAATAAGTCTCTAACATGCCATTTCATACTATTACTTTGTGTCATTAAACCCTTCCATTCATGGCAAAAGTGTTCCATTTTATGGTTCCTGCAATAATTTAACTCCTAGCTGTCATTGTTTGTTACATGTCTCCATGTAAACAAAGATTTGCATTCTTGGCAATATCTACTAATTTCTTGTTATATTTCAGTATATCACTGAGGAAGCCAACAAAAGGCTACCCTGCCCACACCAGAAATGATTACCAGGAAAACAGCATTATGATATGAAGCTTTGATCATGCAAGGGCTTGGTACGGAATAATTGTACAGTGGTGCATAGTTCCATTAAAACCAACTGGACTGCTTAGCATAAATTCGCTCAGATGCGCAAGGGGTTGCCAGGTGAGTCTGTGCATGGGTGCATATACACCATTACAGTTTCACTACAGTTCATCACAATATTTTACCATATAAAAACTATTTTTATTTTTTATGACAACTTTGGATCGCCAAAATAAAAATCATTATAAAACCAAAGGGCTTCAAAAAGAGAAGAGGGGGCTAGAGTTTCAGAAGACCTCCGTATGCAACATCTCTTACTGAGGTACCTAAAGGAAGTGGCTAGATTACTGCAGCTGCCATTGTTGTCAATGTTCAAAATCCAGCCATTTCATTTCAGTACCTAAATTGGATATTTTGACAATCTGGCCCTATCGTCAGTGCTGAATTCTTCAGACTAGCTGGCCCTGAAAAATGAACACTATTCCCTGTGATTTTTTTTGAAGATTTGCATTAGTTGCCTATTTAGTGTGTATTTTTCTTGTCTATATTGCTTTGTATTCATTTCCATCGGCAATCACCAATGGGAATTATTTGCATAGACCATCTGCTGTCAGTGTGTTAGGTGAACCTACACTCCTCCTTGGTACAGCTGTGTTTGGGATATGGCGACATGTGTGGATGACAGAGCTGGGGGCACAGGGGGTTGGGGTTCACTGGCAAAGCTGGGGAGTTCAGAGGGGTGGGGTGCACTGGCACTGCTGGGGATGAAGGGGAGTGGGGTGCACTTGTGTACCTGAGGGTGCAGATAGTTGGGGTGCACTGGCAGAGTTGGCAGGTGTAGGGGATTGGCGTGTACTCAGAGATCTGGGGTGGAGAGATTTGGGTTGCACTGAAAGAGCTGAGGTGGAGGAATTTGGGCTGCACTGGCAGAGATGCGAGGTGCAGGGGTTTGGGGTGCCCTGAGACAGCCAAAGTGCAGGGATTTGGGGTCATGGGGTTGGTGTGCACTGGCAGAAGCTGAGGGATGCCACACATCCCTCATCTGAGCCTCCAACCTCTCTCCCCTCCCCATTTATCCCCTCTCTCCAAATGTCCCCCCTCTTCTGTTCTTTAATACCTCTCCCATTGTGGTTAATTTATCCTTCATTATATTAATTAAAGGGTGACTTTACAGCCATCCATCTCTGTGATTCATCCAGTCATGAGTATCTCCCAGTTTAACAGCACAAGGTAGCAGAAGGAAACCATTGGGCAAGGGGGTGTAGCTTGGGAACCCCTCAGTCAAAGGACCCCATATTTGGATCACTAACACTACCTTCAAGAGGCACATCACTTTCAAAGCAATCCAATTAACCGTTCTGATTTTAGACCATTCACAATCATGGAGCTTTAAGGTATATAAAATGGGAGGTAAGGAAACATTCTAGCTGTTTTTCTGTATTGGAGCATGGAAAAAAATTCTTTTCTTAAAGGCTTCTCTCACTATGGGTCCCCCAAAGAATTCTTGGTGCCACTCACTCTGCTTTGGGTACAACTCGACAGACTGAGACCACATCACATCAAGAGTTTGAGCTCTAATTCTGTGCAAACTCCCCTTCCCACCCAGCCACCTAGAACCTTTTATTAAAATGGCTGGTTTTGGGGAACATATATCTCCATAACCTCTGGCTCAAAGACCCCAGAGTTTAGTCATTTATCCTACCCTGCACCTTCCTGAGGCCATCCAAATGTCAAATTAGGGTTGCCACCCGTCCAGATTTTACCCATACAGACTGGGTTTTGGCTTCTGTGTCCAGGTCCCATTTAGAATTGCCAGATGCCTGGTTTTCAACCAGACAGTCTGGTCAAAAAGGGAACCTGGCAACCCTAAATGGTACCCAAACCAAAAGTCCAGTTACCATGGGGTGGATGGATGTGCCATCTTATTAACCTTTGCCAGCCCTTGCTCAACTGCTACCCACAGGCAGGTTCCTTGAGACTATCCAGCGAGTGTTGTGGGGAGGGAGGAGAAGAGAGAGCAACAGGATAGGGCCTTCAGGAAAGAGTAGAAGGGAGCAGAGCCTGGGGGAAGAGGTGGCGAAGGGGTGGGGTCTTGAGGGAAGAGGTGGAGTGGGGGTGGGGCCTTAAGAGGAAGAAGCAGGGCAGGACGCAAGAGGCAGGGCCTTGGGGTCTGGTTACCAGCAATTAGAAAGGTGGCAACCCTATTCTGACCAAGCATCTAGCCAAGCATGTCAATTGCCCAGGACTTAGAAGTGTCGACCTTTCAACAGAAGGCATGATGCGTTCTTAACTATAGTGGCACTATTGTACACCAACCACGGTAATACAAAGGCAGACATTTGAAGTCATTCTAAATGCTCACCATAAGCAGCTCCTGGATTGCACGCTGCCCCTTTGACCTAGTCCTGGAAAGGCTTCAATAGTCAGCTTTTCTGTCACTGTGGTGGTGGACTGTTCTCTCTCTGGTTTGCATAAGAAAGATGAGATGCTGACTTCCATCTCCTGAGAACTGCTCTTTGGGACTCGATCCTGCAAGCTGCTGCTAAGAAAGAAGTGCATGTAGGCTGTTGTTTCCAAATCCTTTTCTCACTAAGGCTTTTTCTCCTATTGCAAAATAAACAATACTTTGACTTCAGGAGAAGGCTGTCTGGTCACTATACACACCACAGGTCACGAGCTGCTGGAGGGAAGAACCACAGGCATATAAACACAGCACACAGTCGAAACACGGGGTGTTGTATTCAGGGCCTGGTCTGAGAGTGGGAGAATTATGGCTTCCACCCCAGGAGAGGGAAAGGCCTGGGGAGTGACAGCCTGTGGGTGCACTCAGACCAGAGAGGGGACTGAGCTGCAGCTAGCCCTGTAACTGTGACACGGGCGTCCAACTGTGGTCCAAAATAGTCTAGGTGTGGTGACCTCCAGAGCATGCGGCAAGGCCTGGCCTTCTGTTTGCTCAAGCACCTGAAGAATCTGGAGGCTGATGAAGGCTATTGTTTATGGAGGAGGGGAAAGTCCCCCTGTTGGGTCGGAGTTGGACTTTTGCTGAACTGAGAGTTTGCGGCTTTGTTTTAAATAATGTCGGAGGTGCCCAGAGGAGCAATCAGGCTCTTTTTAGGTCTCTGTACGTAACAAGAAATGATATTAATAACAATAATTGAAGAGCATGGAGAATTGGCACTGACTGGTTAAAAAGCAGGGGAAATGAGCTCATCTGTTACTACAGAAGGCAGAACACAGTTATATACCATACAATCCAGTTGAGAAATGATGGATCAGTGCCAAGTGTCTAGAAAACCCCATCAGATTAGGACTTAACCCTATCAAGGATAAGGCTTTTAAGGATGCCCCGAATAGCTGGCCTTCTTGGATTAGATGAGAACTCTTGTGTTCTGAGCAGCTAGTCTGCCCGTCACCAACACCACTTGATTTTAGGTACAGCATTGTCTGGGCAATGCCTTTTTACCATCAAGCATTCAGCATGATCCTCTTAGCTGACGTGGGCAGCACTCAGATATTATTACTGGGATGCACGTGGCATAAGAACATAGCAAGATAGAAGGACAGAGTGAGAGTGGAACAATTCTGCAGCACTGAGTCATCCCAAGTGAATTTCAAAACGTAGTTTATCCCACCTTCATGCTGTGTTGCATAGCCCAGAAGGGGATTTTATTATAATCTTTTTCTAAATTTCAAACTCAAAATTCTGATTACAGCAGAAGCTTCTCGAAGAGGCCACACTGTTAGGATTTTGGTAGATGTTTGTGAGGGATGTTGGTGGCTGAAGTTGAGAAAGTCAGCCTTATGTAGTGCTCTGAGTACAGCATTGGGATCCTGTGCACAGGGGAGCACTGTGACTGGTTGCTCCCTCCCTAGATCCATGGAGATGCAGAGGAGCCCAAAAAGGCAGAGAGGAGATGGGGCTATGGTCCCTCCCCTGTGCTAACCGAGAGCAGGACTGGTGCATTGGAGGGGAAGAGCTATGAAAGGGCCCCCTCCACACCAGGATGCCTAGACAGGGAGTCTGTCTGCTGGCAGCAGAGTAGCCTCTCAGCTCCCTTAGATGTGCTGGACACCTGCATTTCCCCCGTTTACTTGGGGCCTGCCTGCACCACTCCTAAAGCTGTGCCTATATATGGAATAACATATTGGTGATGCTACAAGTGTGAAGATAACACCGAATAGGGCTTGGATTATATTTCCTGATACTCTCTGATTGGAATGTCTGGCTCACAACTGTATGTATGCATCTAAACCACGGACCATGGACCTGCTTGTTGTGAATTAGAACTGACACTAATGTTATAAATACTGGTTAGCCCAGTTACTGGGAATGTGTACGGGTAAGTGGGAGTTTATTATTATCTTTCCTGCAGGGAAACCACATTACTTAATGGTCTGTACACACGAGTGGGAGCCAGGAACTCCTGAATTCAAAACCAGGCTCTGACACTCCCTTCTCTGGCTCTAGAAAAGTCACCTAACTCAGTGCCGCAGTTTCCACAGCTGCCAACTAGGAAGGATAATCTCTCCTCAGAGTGTCGAGAGGATTCATCAGATAATATTTGTAGACCGCTTTGAAGATATAAAATGATAAATATTATGATGCAGCTTGGAATTATTTTCAGGACCTTCTAATTTCTTCCCCTGAGCTTTTATTAGCTCCCCTCTTTCCCAGTGGACATCTATTAGCTTGGGAACCACCCCAGATACTTTAGGAGTTGCTTTTCCAATAGCTGGGAGCCATTCTGAAAAGACTCTGACTCACACAAACGCCCTGTAGATGCTGAATTTTACGTGAATCTGTCTCTGACAACTGACCCTGACTGGGAAACGCCCTTGTATTCTCCCTGTTAGGAAGCCAAGGCAGGGAGTGGTAGGAGATAAGATGAATCAAGTTTAACTGTCTCTAATGAAGCTAGGGATGGATCTATCCCATCATTCTTCTCCAAGAGCAACTCACTGAAGGGAATTGTGTACGCCAAGGTCCCTTTTGACTGAAAGGAGGTGGGTAGCTCATTTCTAGCTGACCACTTTGGTTGAATCCTTTTGTCATTCATTTCCCCTGGTCGGTGTAGGGAGGCTGGTACAGGACGTGCATCTAATAATGGTGTAACATTTTCATTGCTCTCCATCTCACTATTGGGCAGCATGTACATTGGAGACAATGGGTTTTCTATAGACTAAAATAATACCCCTCCTCAACCTCACCCTTAGTACAGAATCAACGGGCTTCAAATGTCTATTTCTTTGGAACATGTTGAATCTCTCCATGCCGTGTGATCAGGGCGGGTGCAACCATTTAGGCAAACTAGGTGGCTGCCTAGGGCGCCTAGTGGTTGAAGGCGCCTAAAAGCCCCCTCAGGTGAGGAGTTGGAGGTGAGCGGGGGGGGGTCGCTTGGGGAGGGTTGCCCGCAATAACGAGGGGGGGGGAGCACAGGGGAACAGCTCCCCGCCCCAGCTTACCTCCACTCTGCCTCCTCCACTGAGCACACAGCCCAGCTCTAAATCTCCTCCAATCAGCTCTGCAAGCCTGGGTGGGGAGGAGAATTAGAGCAGCGCCGACGTGCTCAGTGGAGGCAGCGGAGCCGAGGTGAGCTGGGGCGAGCTACTCAGGCAGGGTTAGTTTCTGCAGGGGGTCTCCCCAGGCAGGGTTAGCTGCCGGGGGGGAAGTCTCCCCAGGCAGAGTTAGCTGCCGGGAGCGGGGAAAGGGGAGGGAGTTTCCCCAGGCAGAGTTAGTTGCCATGAGGGGATGGGGAGGAGAGGGGTTAGCTGTTGTGGTGGTGGGGGTGGGGAGCTGTTAGGGGGGCGCTCCCTGGTTGGGGGACTGAGTTAGCTGCCTTGCGGGGGCGGGGTTAGCTGGGGGTGGGTGCAAGGTGGAAGTTTCGCCTAGGGCGCGAAACTTCCTTGCACCAGCCCTGCATGTGATGCTGAGTGCCACCATGGTGTGTCACACCCCCTCACAGCGGCATCGTCTCATAAAAGCCAGCGTTAATTTCTCAGGTGTGTGAAAAATGAAGGTTGCTCCTAGGCACTGGGAGCCCAGTTTTTCATTAGAAAGAACAGGAGTACTTGTGGCACCTTAGAGACTAACAAATTTATTTCAGCATAAGCTTTCGTGGGCTACAGCTCACTTCTTCTGATGCATAGAGTGGAACACACAAACAGGCGATATTTATACATACAGAGAACATGAAAATGTGAAAGTATATATACCAACTGGAAGAGTCCAATCAATTGAGACGAGCTATCGTCAACAAGAGAAAAGGTTTTTTTTCTCCTGCTGACGATAGCTCATCTCAATTGATTGGACTCTTCCAGCTGGTATGCATACTTCCACCTTTTCATGTTCTCTGTATGTATAGATATCTCCTGTCTGTATGTTCCACTCTATGCATCTGAAGAAGTGAGCTGTAGCCTGAGAAAGATTATGCTGAAATAAATGTGTTAGTCTCTATGGCGCCACAAGTATTCCTTTTCTTTTTGCGGATACAGACTAACACGGCTGCTACTCTGAAACCAGTTTTTCATTGTTCAGTGATCTCGGTGGGTACAAGTCTGTACCCTACATGACTCTCTAGACCTTCCTCTCTACACTGATATTTCAAGCAGTGTAGTGTCCTGCTGCCATCCCACTGTTGGAGCCTTTCCCCACTGCTGAAGTCTTTCACTGAAATTCGGGCAGAGGAGAGCCAGTAGGGAAAGGCTCTGCCAGCACCCAGTTGCTGAGACCTTTCCCTGCAATTCAGCCCTTTCCCACAACCTCCTCCCAGCCAGAGCCTTCGTCTCACCACAGTGAAAGGCTCTGGCAGCAGGGAGCTGCTGAAACTTTCCTCTGCTGCTTCCCCCCACCAGAGCTTTTCACTGACACGTGTAGCTGCACACTGCAGTGTGGACGGAGCCTGCTGTTCACTGCGGTGTGTAGCTACACATACCCGATACACTGCCACCAGTTGTGTGCAGTGTAGACATAGGCTTTGTGTTGTTCCATCACTCCTAAAGGCAGTGAATTGACTCACTGGGGAATGTCCTTGGTGTAGGGGCTTCCTGAGAGGGTAGAGAGCTGGTATAACTGGTTCTACACATCTCCCTCCTACAACCCCTAGCCTATGAGATGTGCCCGGGGAAGCTGCATTACTAGAGCATGCTGTGTACCTGGACTGCTGCTATGGCCCTAGGAGTCTGGAACGGCCATAGGTCAAGTCAGAGCATCTTCAAGACTGCTCTTACTTATGCCAGTAGTGGGGCAGGCCTCTGGACAGTCCCAGAACAAAAGGTGGCATAAAACGATTTTGCACATGCACCTTTGTTCATATGTGGAGTCTAGTCTGCCAGAATGACGAATCAGGCCTCAGGTTTTTAGGGAAGTGACCCTATTAGTCACGATTGTAATTATTAACATTCCTAGAGAACTCATTGCCTGTAGTGGCTGGGCACTCTGTATTACTCCCAGAACACCCTGCAGACAGACATCAGGTAAAGAACTCTTGTCTACTTTCCAGTCCCTCGTTTAGCCATCCCAGCAACGAGTGGTTTTTACCTTTACACTCTTTGTGTCAGTGAGTGTTTTACTCTAGCTACTTAAAAGCGTGATCTCCCTTCAGTGGAACAACTACTGTACTGAATCTCAACAGCTGCGTGTTACTAGACCTTGTCTGCCCTTTTGCTGTGTGATAATATGTAAAGAACTGTGGGGGAAAATGATGACCACATGTAGCACAGGCTGTGGTGAGTCCAATTAACGGTCTCTATTCTCAGCAGCATAGGAGAACATGGTGTGTTTTGCAAGGTATAGCCACTATCAACTTGACTAGCAAGATCTAGAAATGAGAGGAAGGAATAAAGGGGAGCAAAGAGTGAAAATGAATTATGGTAATTAAGATTTGCAATTCTATGAACTAGCTGTTTGCTTAATTTGAAGCCTGTTGCTTCTTCAAAGAAGAGTAGGCCAGGTACCTTTTTAAAACGTGGCCACTGTTCACTGTCACTACCAAGAGATGGAAACAAGTTGCCGTGGGCCACAAGCATCACTTGTGTCCTACATCCACTTAAAACCTTGAGAGTGAAAGTCACCCTAGTGCAGAGGGCCTGGACAGGGCTTATTGACCACTTCTTGCCTTTATCACAGAACTTCAATGGGGCACAAGACTTGCTGCACAGCTTTGGACTGGCATGAAGTTTGTCTTATTAGATCAATTCCAGATGCATTAGAGAAGATGGTACTTCCCCCACTCCCAGTAAAGCTTTGTCCGGAGTAAGAAAGAGGTATGTTTTTACCATGGTTAGCTAATACATGTGAACTAATACATGTTAAAATGCTAGTGTGGATAATGCAACCTGTAGTTTTAACACATGTTAGCTGGTTGGCTTTCCTAGGGCTTACCTTGACCAGTTAACACAGGTTAAAAATCACACCCTTTTCTAGCGTAGCTATGAAGGATTCTGCAAATATTTATTTATTTAGATACACATAAAATATTAAAAACTCCCTGTCTAGGCTTCAAGGCACCTTTGCCATACGTTAAAAATACAGGGCACCCTATACAAACAAATATTAATGCAAGAACCTCCCTAGAAACAAAACCTGGCTGAGGGGGAATTACTGTGGCCACATATTCTGAACCTCAGTGCTCCAATCTCAGCCTTTAATGCAGTCCTTCCTCCTCAAATGCTTGTGAAGAGAGATGGAGTCTGAAGGTCAACAGGCAGATTCTGGACCAAGCGGGGGAAGTAAATTCCCAACCTCAAGGGCCATCATGGAGATACCCAGGTAGGAGCTTTCTCTCCTATAACAAGAGGGTCCCAGCTCGAGCACCTCTGCTGATCAGGACTGCAGCAGTGTTGCCCAGGGAGAAAGATAATCCAGCAGGTAGTCGAGTCCCAGGCCCTTTAGCATCATGTCAGTCAAAAAACCACCTTAGACTACAGCTGGAAATTGCCAGTCAGCCAGCGCAGATCACGGAGTGCTGCAAAGTGCTGACACTGAGAAACTCCACTTAGCAAGCAAGTCACCATGTTCTGCACCACGATGATGTCATGTGCAGCCCCATATAGAGCATGTTGCAACTGACTACTGGGCAGGTGACAAAGGTGTGGTTAATGTCAGCAAGGTCTGAAAGAAATGATTGCCACCTCCTGGCCAGCTGTTGGTGAAAAAAGCTGCCTGGGTCATTGCAGCTATATAATCATCTAACAGCAGCTGGGGATCCAACAGTATCCCACATTGCAAAACCAAACAACAAATAATGTACGCAGGCTATCAATGAAAGGGCAGATATCATCCTTGTCATATCTTCTATTAATGGCGCTTGATCTATTAGTGAGGGCACTTTCATGTGTGCACCCACATTTCATGGGATAGCCAGTCCCTGTACCCTGATTCATCTCCACTTAAAGTGTAGCGAAATTGTTAGGCACATCCACACAAATCCAGGTATAGGATGCTATAGTCAGACTCCAGGCACAGAAGCAATTTATTGGTAGGCAGCAGACCTGGTTTTTGATCCAAGTTTTGGTGATAAGGTAGCCTGCACGCTAAGTCATTGAAATATGAATGAATGCAGAGAAGAATGGTTGTAATTGTTTCTACGTAATAAATCAAGGTAAAAGCAATGCATCTGCTTAATAATTAGAGTTGTCACGGATGGGTTTTATTCAAAGCTTAAATTAGATTCATGCTTGAACTTGTCAATTTGCTTGAAGCTAATACGGCTGAACTCAAAATGCAAACTACTGTGGGAACAGTGAAAATGGCACAGAAAGGGAAAAAGACTATTTTGTCCAGGCTACCTTTTCTCATAATATGCTCAGTATTATCCACCTGGAACATAAGATTATTTGTGGCAGCTCCTTCATTTAATTTAAGGGCAGAATTTCATAATATGTATGTGGGGATGTCAGCCAGAAAAAGTAATCTATCTTTTTTTCTGATACATTTGCCATACATGACAAATAAACTCAGGCAAAATTATCCCATGGAATGTGGGTCATCGATTAACTCAGTATTCTACTGTCCCTTATTCCAGCGCAATTGCATGAAAAGAGTAAGCTTTACAAAACAAAATTTAAAGGAAGAAAAGTTCATACTAAAATCAATGGAACTATACTGATTTTCACAAGCTGAGACTCGGCTGTAAATCTTTTTAGTCTAAAGGTGTGCTTAGGAAAAGGAGGTTTAGACTGAAGTGTCGCAGTGAGAAAACAAATAAGAAATAGAAAAATGGTTTGTTCTGAGAATCATAATAATAAAAAACCTCACTACATGAACTGAACAACCCGTGTGGCATGTAAGGTCTGACCTAGCTTAAAAGCCTCACCTTAAAAACTTTTAAAAGCCCTGTGCTGCTCTCAGTTGTGTGCCTAATCCATACTTGCAATAATCAAGTATTTGGCCATGAACTTACCTAGACACATTGCCATTTGTACATACATTATTTATAGCTGTATAAAACCTCTGTGCCCAAGGCCACAGAAGGCACCAACAAGTGATTGTTTCGGGGCCAGAAGGAAATCCATGAAGGATTACATAGACCTTGCAAATAGATACAAGAAACAAAGAAAAAAGAGGTCATATTTTGGACAAACCCACCTCGATATGTCAGCATTCAACCAAGTTTCTCTTGGCGCCAAAGTCCTCGCTTGTGTAACATGAGTTCTGTGACTTTCAGGTCATGTGTACTACTCATAAAGGCAACATCATTCTTGTGGCATGAGATGGAAGCCCTGATGAGGTTCACTGTGGGGTGGGAAAGGACTACGTTTGAAGGGCTTTCTCTTTTGCAACTGGCTACTGCTCCCAGAGGGTGCATGAAAGAGAGAAAAAGAATACAAATGGGACATTTTTTTATGAATAAATACATTTGACACAGATTTTTTCATTTTCCTGTGGGAAACTTTCACCTGACAGCAGAGAATTGGATGGGGGAAGGGCAGATCCTTTAACTCTCCCAAGCCTGCTAGGGTAGGTGTACATTTTGAACTGCATTTCAGCACAATGTTACAGGCCTCCTATTTTAAAAACAGCCTCTGTGTATGTGGGTTTGGTGTTGTCATGCAGCAGATTGGGCATGCAAAGCCCTACATTTCCTTCTCTCTAGCTCTGTTAAGGAACATCTTTATCTTCTCAGGCCTCTTCTCACTCATCCTTTGAGTTTCATCCTTCCAATGGATTTTCGCCCTTTGCTTATTACTGTGGTGTTACTGGATGCCACTAAAGCAGTTTAGATCCTGGTGGTCACTTTCCAAGCAATTACTTTGGATACAAAAGAAGAGACTGAAGAGGACATGACTCTGATCTCTCTTCTAATGGTGTAAAATTTGGAATAATTCCATTCTCTTCAATGGAGCTCTCTGGATTTATTGCCAAGTAATGGAGGGCAGTATCTGGCTCTATAAGTCAGATGGGTCAAATTTCCCTGATTACCCATAGATATTTGTCCTGATCTTTTATTAAGCCTTCTTTAGTAAATCTTAGGAAAGACCATCTGCCTTTCATTGCTAGGCTTTCCATGGTAGTGAAGCTGCAAGGGTCCTTCTTAAATGTGGAGAATGGCATCTGCCCTTTAGACTGGAGAGTGGATGTTATTATTTATATGTCTCTATATCCACCATAAAATGCTTTGACCACTATATAAAGGCTTGGTAGTATTTGTGACCAAATTTTGCTGTCAGATCCATGCACGCAATTCCCACTGACCAGGAAAGCATGCACATACAGGGTAGAATTTGCCCTTTAGAATGATGGAAGAAAGTAAAAAGATTATTACTCCTTCCAGCAACATGGCTTGAAAGGAGTCTGTCAGCTTTCTTGTTCTTTGTAGTTGTTTTGTTTAGTTGTAAACTCTGCTTATCACAACCAAAGCAAAAGTACTGTAGAGACCTGAATAAACATGTGCACCCTGGGTCCCTGGACTATCCAGATAATGTTTACTAAGCATACAGCTGTGATGGGAGTAGACTTACTGATGCCAAGATAAGGGAACACATATTTTGGTCAAAACAAACACAAATACCAATGGAGCCAATAAAAGCACAGTGGAGTTTTTTTCTGAGCTACCCTGGGTAAA
Source organism: Chelonoidis abingdonii (assembly GCF_003597395.2). Lineage (NCBI taxonomy): Eukaryota > Metazoa > Chordata > Testudines > Testudinidae > Chelonoidis > Chelonoidis abingdonii. The sequence continues at coordinate 34,013,218 of NC_133770.1, read as the reverse complement.
CCCAAGGCTATAGTTCTGTTGCATACACTAAAGGACTATGATCCTGTGAAACAGAGGGCAATGGCCTTGTGGTTTGAGCTATGTGAACAGCCTTCAAGTCTCATTCTACCAGAGACAACATTATCTTTTCATCTGTCACAGAAAGACACAAGTGACCCTGGACTAGATTTAAATCCCTTCCTAGAAGAAAACATTGCACTTACTATTTAGAATCCTGCAACAGGAGGCAGCTGAGTTAAAGGTTACTGAGCCAACCTGCTGGAGGAGTGATTCCGGGAGTACAGGGGAGACAGGGAAGAAGTGTCTGTCTGGTGAAAGGGCACTAGGAGGAAAAGTTCCTTTGTGGGGTGCTGAGAGAAAATCAGGAAGTCCAGACTGGGGACTGTCAGGCGTCTGTGAAGAAAGCGAGAATGCTTGAATAGCTCTGGGCTTCTTTGCTCCCTTTTGAGATCACATTACAATGCTGGTATTTGCTGGGATGTTTGGCTGCACGTCCACAGGAGCTAATGAAAAGGCTCTTTGCACAAGGGGACAGTGTGAGCAGATTCGTAGAAAGAAAGGCTTCCCACAATGCCAATTAAGTATAATCGCAGTGACACAACTGACTTTTTCAGGGCTTTGAGCTGTTTTAGCCCACTCAGAGTCATTTTAAGCCTCGGTTGTTGAGCTCAAACAGCTGAACTTAGATGTTGTTTTTCCTATGACACAGACAGCTGAGATCACGAAATGGGCATTTAGCAACGCTTATATTTAGCACTTCCTTTCTCAGTGTCAACACATCTTCCCTCTCCTTCAGCACAGTGCTTTTCATTATTTGATACACACTTATAAGTGAGACAGGGACAAAGCAAAACAAAACAAAAGTCCCAGCCATAACCACAGAATTTTAACTTTCCCAGGCCATAGCTAAACATGGGAAAAAGGACTACATAGCACTTTGTTTTCCATCAAATGAAGCGTCCTTGATGAGAAGCAGAATAATTTTTCTCACAGTACCCAGAATACATTTCAGTGTTCATGAACACCTGTACTGAGAATTAGCTAGCTACATGTCACAGTTAGGGCCCTACCAAATTCACAGCCATGAAAAACGCGTCATGCACCGTGAAATCTGGTCTCCCCTCGTGAAATCTGGTCTTTTGGATGTTTTTACCCTATACTATACAGCTTTCCCAGGGGAGACCAGCGTTTTTTAAATTGGGAGTCCTAACCCAAAAGGAAGTTGTGGAGGGGAGGGGTCGCAAGATTAGTTTAAGGAGGTCACGGTATTGCCACCTTTACTTCTGTGCTGCCGCCTTCAGAGTTGGGCAGCCAGAGAGCAGCGGCTGCTGGCCAGTTGCCCAGCCCTGAAGGCAGCGTTCCACCAGCAGCAGTGCAGAAGTAAGGGTGGCAATATCATACCATGCCACCCTTTCTTCTGTGGGGCTGCTGGCGGCAGTTCTACATTCAGAGGTGGGCTCCTGGTCAGCAGCTTCTGCTCTCCAGCTGCCCAGATCTGAAGGCAATGCTGCTGCCAGTAGCCCAACAAAAATAGGGGCAGCAGCACCGCAACCCCCCCTACAATAACCTTGTGACCCCTGCCCCTGCAATGCCTTTTTGGGTCAGGATCCCTGCAATTATAACACTGTGAAATTTCAGATTTAAATGGTTGAAATCATGAAATGTACTATTTTAAAATAGTGGCCATGGCCATGAAATTGACTAAAATGGACCGTGAATTTGATAGGGCCCTAGTCATAGTTATTGTTCCATCACTGGGTGTCTTGAAAACTTCACTGCTCTGCATGTCCTGTAATGGATTTTTTTTTTTTTGAGGCCTCTGTGATGTGACTTTGAGGTTAAAGTCTGACTCTAAATTGTGACCCATTTGCTCTGTTATTTTTCACAGTGTAAACATTCTTTTCAATGCTGGAGTCAGAGGTGATTAGAACAGAAATGCATTTATTACTAGTAGCTGAAAGCCTGGGCTGTCGCCTGGGGCTAATTTGTAAAGTGAAGGGTAAAAAAGCCAAAAGTGGCTGAAAACTTAGAAATTGGATGGTAACAGACCATGAACCCAGTGATGATTCAACCTAGTGATATTCTAAACCAAATCCCATTGCTTGCAGCTATTTCTATCACATTACACTGACTCAACAGACATTCTAGGCTTCAGTGATGTTTGGGGCTAAGAACATAAGAACAGCCATAATGGGTCAGGCCAATGGTCCAGCTAGCCCAATACGGTGTCTTTCAACAGTGGCCAGTGCCAGGTGCCCCAGATGGAATGAACAGAACAGGTAATCATCAAGTGATCCATCCTCTGTCGCCCATTCCCAGCTTCTGGCAGTGAGAGGCAAGGGACATTTCAGAGCATGGTTTTGCATTCCTGCCCATCTTGGCTAATAGCCATTGATGGACCTATCCTTCATGAATTTATCTAGCTCTTTTTTGACCCTGGTATAGTCTTGGCCTTCATAACATCCTCTGGCAAATACGTCCTTTTATTTGTTTGTTTTAAACCTACTGCCTATTAATTTCATTGGGTGACCCCTAGTTTTTGTGTTATGAGGCGTAAATAACACTTCCTCATTTACTTTCTCTAAACCAGTTATGATTTTATAGACCTCTATCATATCTTCCCTTAGATGTCTCTTTTCTAAGCTGAAAAGTCCCAGTCTTATTAATTTCTCATCATACGGAAGCTGTTCCATACCCCTAATAATTTTTGTTACCTTTTTCTGTACCTTTTCCAATTTCAGTATATCTTTTTTGAGATGAGGCAACCAGATCTGCACACAGTATTCAAGATGTGTGCATACCATGGATTTATATAGAGCAATATATTTTCTGTCTTATTATCTATCTCTTTCCTAATGATTCCCAACATTCTGTTCTATTTTTTGACTGCTGCTGCACATTGAGTGGATGTTTTCAGAGAACTATCCACAATGACTCCAAGATCTCCTTCTTGAGTGGTAACAGCTAATTTAGACCCCATTTTATATGTATAGTTGGGATTATGTTTTCCAGGGTGCATTATTTTGCATTCATCAACAATGAATATCATCTGCCATTTTGTTGCCCAGTCACCCAGTTTTGAGAGATCCTTTTGTAACTCTTCACAGTCTGCTTTGGACTTAGTTATCTGGAGTAGTTTTGTATCATCTGCAAATGACGTCACCTCACCATTTACCCCTTTTCTCAGATCATTTATGAATATGTTGAATAGGACTGGGCCCAGTACAGACTACTATTTACCTCTCCCCATTCTGAAAACTGACTATTTATTCCTACCCTTTGTTTCCTATCTTTTAACAAGTTACTGATCCATGAGAGGACCTTCCCTCTTATCCCATTGCATTTGTCATTGTATATGCTGATTGTGTTATTGTGTGGGTAGTTGTGTCAATTTCTAAGTAGATTGTATTGTGCTGTGACAGTTGTGTGGATTTGTGTGGGTGGTGAATGGAGATGAATGCCTCAGTGAGGGACTATGTGTGTTTGGGGGATATTATGCATGCTGGATGTGTTGTGGTGTGGGTGGTTGTATTGATTTGTGTCTGAGGGATTGTGCTGGGAAATTTGTGCAGGTGATGAATGAGAGGTGTGTGCTTCAGTGAAGGGCTAAGTGTATTTGGGGTTATTGTGTGTGCTGGTTGTTGTATTGTGCTGGTTATGTTGTGCTGAGGGCGCTGAATGAATTTGTTGGGTGATGAATGAGTGTTGTGTGCAATGGTGTGGCAGTTGGGTGAATAATTCACCATCTGTGCATTCTTCCTCATACAACCAATTAAACTGCTGCATGGAAATTAGCTGTAGAATAAGGGTGGTAACTGGGTGAGTTACCTCTGATATCACAATGGTCTAGGATTCTTGGCATGCCATAGATACATGCCTTACTAGCACAATATATTGCACAAGGATAATTCATAAAGTCAAAATGGCTGAGAACTTAACAAACTGGACAGTAAAAGACCATGAAACCCAGTGACGATTCAATCTGATGATATCCTGAACAAAGAGAGCCCTCAATCATGCTTGAAGTTGCTTCCATCACTTCACACTGACTATACAGACGTAGGCATCCAAATGACACAGACAGTGACAATCCTGGAATCTTTCTGTATAGATTACTTTGGCTTCTGGTACCACCCATGATGTTCTAAGTGCTTTGTAAACATTCAGAGTACCTGCTCTGAGAAGCCCACAATCTGAGGAAAGGCATATCAACAAGCAGACTGAGATTTGGGAACAACAATAGGCAATTTCTATACAAGTTGACTCTATTCATTGCAGACAGCATGGCAGAAGTGGATCTCTACGAGCTCGGAATATTACGTTGTGTTAGAACATAAGTTAAATAACATGTTGTGGCTAACACAATATGAAACATTCAGGGTCAGCTCTTCAAAAGCACTCAGCATTGGCTGGACTAGGCTCCCACTGGAGGCCAGGGTGACATTCCCACTGATTTCAAATGACGCAAAGTTAGGCCCAAGCTGAGCGCTTTTGAGGCATTGCAGGCAAGAACTGTCATGTTTAACATCATGCCATTGGCTCCTGGTTCGCACGTGGGTCTGCTTTTTGAAAGGTATTTTGCCATTTAATGTGCAGGGAACCTCATTGTTATGCGGTCCATGTACAGTAATACAATCAACCTTTTTTCTCTTATACCAGTAACTTGATTGTGTAACCTTTTATATACAACTTATTTGCTTTCTTTGTACTGGTGAGACAGCTGTTTTCATGAGTACATGAACACTGGGTGCATTTGCAGAAAGCCATTCCCCACTTTGAATAGGTGTTTTTTTCTCTAAGGGGTGCTACCAGTATATGGATTTAGGTGCTTCACATAAACTCTCACTAACTCCATTATGGATCATCTTAAACACCTTTCCGGAGAAGGTGTCATTATCATGCAAATTGAGCCAGTTCCTTCAAATGTATAAATGATATAGATTGGTACAGCAGTAGGTACAGTTCAGATCAGACAGATCTAGACCCTCTCTGGGACAACATACCATCACTCTCTTGGACAGTCCTGTCATGGCCCATGAAGGATTAATTTGAACACCTAACAGATATTTTCCATTTTTTATTTCTATGAATTGATTGTCTTCATGGTCATGAAGAATTCAGACTTCGAATAACAATTTTTGAAATGTGAGATTCAGTGAAAAGCTCCTCCAACTGCTTATTGGAGCCTTATCTATATAGTCTTATTCTCTTCGGCTGGAAATAAAAATAACTTACAAGATAATAAGAACAGTCTCCCTCTTGGGATTTCCACTTCGTTATGCTTCTGATGGGGCTGGAAACACTATGAGAATACCTTAGCTTTTCAGCACTTCCTTATCAGTTCCTTCCTAGAATTTAGAAGTGCAGAGGTGTTAAGCAAAATAGTGGTGGTGAGGATGGTAAATGATCAGAATAGATGAGCTTCCTAAAGACCTGAATGCCATTTCAGTATTGTCCATAAGATCAGGTCGCTTCGTCTTTACTTGAATGGGTTCAGCTACCTGCAAGTCCCTCCACAACTCTATCCTGATCTGCACCTCTGAACTTTTCTCTTACTGCTTTAAACCCTGTCCTCTGCCAAAGGTGCTAGCCTCCTTACCACCCTTGGTAGCTTTTTCTCCTCCTCCTCCTTCTTCTTCCTTTGGGCCTTTTTCCACACCATCCCTTACACATAGATAGCTCTCCCCAGCCTGGGTCACCAGAGCACTCTCTTGTCCACCTTCAAGCATCTCTTAAAGACTTCTCCCATAATACATCTAAGAAATAGGTCAAAGGGGAGAAATGCCTGTATAATAAAGCTCCAGATGATTCCCTCCTCTGGGCTTCCCAATGTGTCCTGTCAATTCTGGTTTTGTCTATCAGACTGTAAGCATTTCAGGGGAAGGTCTCTTTTAATTTTGTGTCTTGTACATCACTGAGCACAATCGCTGCTGAATAGTCAATTAATAAAAATGATAATGTTCCTTAACCACAGTATAAGGCTGTGATTCCAGGGATGAAAAATAAACACTTTCATCTGAGTCAGAAGAGTCTGACCACAAAAGCAGAGTTCTCAGTGAGGGCAACTTTGTCTGAATGGCTGGTACCACCTTAATCTGGTGGGACCATACCTGACAACAAGATGATCCTAAGCTAACCTCACCTCCAGGATACTGTACCACGCAGAAACTGAACTTTTCTTTTTGTCTTTCTTGAATTAGAACAAGAGTGCTAACCAAATCCCCTCTTGAAAATTCCACTGGAAAGAACATAGCTGTGGATTCTGCGTTTGGATACGGCAGGGGACTGGAGGGAGCTGATCATGATTCTGTGACTAAGGATCACCTTGCCCCAGGGCAAGTTAGGACCAGTGGAAGGAGGAGAATATCAACACTCTGCTCCACCATGCCCCTTTCCTCCCCATCCCACCCATGGTCCTGCCCCGGTATGTCCCCACTGCACCCCCTCCTTGACTTTTTTGGGGAGTGGGGGAACTGGAGTAGGAGCTACCTCTGTCAGCTATCACTGGCAAATTTCCCTTGTGGAGGGGAAATTCTCCAGCCAGTTTAGTGCCACTTTGCTCCATTTATGGAGGACAAAGTGGGCTGAGCAAAGAATCCAGTCTGTAATGGCCACAAACAAAAAGCATTGAGACTGGAGCACTACTTTTCAGTTACTGCCTAAACAAGAATATTTTTGATGAAAATAAAGCATAAAATGTGTTTCCAAATCCAGTGTCAATGGTGTTTGCAGGTGCTGTGTTACCCTATATTCTGTAAACTGTCAAAGTTAAGCACCTACATCCATATTTGTAGACCCCTCCCTATGCTAACTGATTTTCAGAGGTGCTGAGCACCCACAGCTCCCAGTGACTTCAGTGGTATTTGTGGGTGCTCAGCATATCTCAGAAGATCAAACCACTTTGATTTAACATTAGACACCAAAGTTGAAGACATTTGGCCTAACTGTTATGAAGGGTTAGCTCGCAAGTCCAGAGCTAGTTCACACTCTTCCAAGCAGGAAGCCTGTATTCATGCCCTGTCTTGGTCTCATCTTCAGGCCAGCACTGGCTGGGAGTGTGGAGAGAGTGCTAAGAGCCAGGGAGCCTCACAGCCCACATAGGGACTCTGCTGGTCAGTCGGAGTGTCCTTAGGGGAGCGCGGGAAGCAGCTCATGCTGGTCACAGGGCTGTAGACAGGAGTACAGTGGTTACTGAAAGGGAAAAAGAAGTCCTTCATAAAGGTGTAGCATCTGTTAATCAGCATGTGGATTTCATGATGTAACTAGTTCTCCCTCTCCAGGAAGGGCCCCAGTCTGGTCTAGTGAGAAGTTTTACCACAAAGAAGCCAGAAAGTGGTTATAGAGGTTGGGAAACTTAGCATAGTAGGAGGAAGGTGTCCAAAAGGAGGGCGTTAGATCCACCAGGGCTACAAAACCTTTAAACCTGCAATTTAATGTTTCAGAGCAAGATGAGGAGAGTCTCTCTGGAATTTTTAATAGCATCTTTCACACCCACATTCTTATTTTCTTTTCAAAGGCCAGGCCCTGCTTTCCTAGTCATTTTTAGTTGCCATTCACACGGTCTTTGTTGTATAATTTTCAGGATGATTTCCAAACCAGAAAGGGATAGTTAGGGGTGAGAGAGGTAAGGCAAAGAAATGCTTTCAGCTGATGCCTCAGAAATGCCTGGTGGGAGAAGGAAGGGAAGACAGTCTCTCAGTTGCCTGGATGTTTACAAACAGAAAGGTTAGGTTCAAAATCCAAAATAGCTATGGAAATTTTGATTTCAACCTATAATCTATAAAAACCCAAAGCCCTGTCCTCATTCTAACTGAACAGACAGTTGTTTCACAAAGCATTGCAAATGTGGATTAAAAGACACACTTACACAACAAAACTGAGGTAGCTACTTGTGTAAAATAGGATGTAAATTAACATTAGCTTCACTTGAGAGTCTGTGTCTAAGGCAGAGGAGGAAAACAACCATGAGGGAGACAAAAAGAGGGGTGTCCCAGGCTTGCAGCTCTTCTCTACCATGTCTCACTGGAATCACAGGGAGGGGTGTGTGTGGGTGGGGAACTAGACTGAATGCGAATCAGCAGCACCAACTATTTTACACTCTGACAAGCTCAAGACATTTCAACAAACACTGTGGACATCTCTGTGAAACACTGCAAGTCGGACCTTCCACTTGTGTAAATCAGCGTCGCTCCAGTGATATCAGTGCAGCTACATGACTGACAGCAGTTGAAGATCTGGCCCTAACATGTTGTACCAGGAGAAATTACTCATCATATGATAAACATTTCCCCCTGAATAATGTTATTGTACGTCTCATAGCATGAATAAAATAAATTATTTGACTCTGTGAGGCCTGTTAACTGGAAACATTTCCCAGGGAAGCATTTCACGAGGATACTCTTCATAAATGATTACCTCTTCAACAACTCCAATAGCTCCCAAGGATCATGTTCTCTCTTTGTTTTCAGGATATACACGGGCACTCTCTTTCTCCCCTCCCACCCATCACCTCTACACACTTCCTCTACTTTCCAAATACAATCAAGTTGTCCTTAGTTGCTGTCTTGCTGTGTGTGCCAGTGCCACCCCAATCCCACACTATCCTAACTGGACATTTCCAAGGATGCATCTCTTCTTTGTACTTGGCACCTCTGTATTTCTTGTCTCATGATATTCTCTTCTCCTCAGGCCCTCTCTTTTTGCTGAGCCTGTGTTTCAGGCTTGCCTTTTGTGTGGTCCAAACTCCCCCTTTTTATCAGAATTATAGGTTTGAGACAGAGATGGGGTCTCAGTTATGAAGTTCAGCTCTGAGTGCATATTTCCTAAGGTTCAGGCATTTCAGAGACAGAGCTAATGCTAATGCTGAAGTTAGAGGCACAGTAGAAAACACAAGACAATGTGTTTTCATCTATGTTGGCTTCAAAGATTATAACATACGTGATCATGACTCTTTTCAGTTATAATTGCCAGGGACAGTGAACTCCAAGTCACTGAACCACTTTCTAAATGCTGGTGTCTTTGCAGACAGTTAGCCAGGTTCTCCACTACTTTGCCCAGGTGAAAATAATTGCACAGGGGGTGAAGTGGGTGCAAAATGCTGCCAAAGCAGAATTCTCCACTTTTACAATGGTGGTAGCAGTTCACACTCCCTATGCGCTCGTGTAAATGACTTCACCTGGTGCAAGGCACTGGAGATTTAGAACCTTTATTTTACCTGCATGGCAGCAGTTTGGTAATTGCAAATCAAACCCAGGGCTGCTCTGGAGAATTGATAATCACGTTATTGGAGTTTGGGAAGGATTTCAGAAATAGTACTGAGCATATCACATGCCCCTATCACTTGTGTTATATCACACTGCCAGCTTCATCTCAGCTTGACGTCAGGTTGAGCTTTACATGCACAGACTACAGTAAGCAGTGAAGTGCAGTGACCACTGACATGACTCATTTTGTCGAATGAGGACGTGGTGTCAAATTAAATTGTGGCTTTGCTGTAATAGAAATCTTAAATAAATAAATAAAGTGAATGTCTTGCTAGTGAAAGTTGCTGGCCTGTCAGATTTCCAGGCTGGTGAGTGGGCCACCAGACAATAAAAGCCTGACCCAGAAATTGAGAGCAGGAGACACAGATTCTAGAAAATCAACTAAATGCCTGGGACAAATAATGAAAAAAAAACAAGGTTGGGGGGGAAGCCATAGGGTCTAAATAAGAGATGCAAAGGAGGGCTGTGAGCAGGGATCCCTGAGGAGCGTCCCTCACTCTGAGAAGGATCCCAAGGAGTCAGTGAGCATCACCCAGAGGACCTCTGCCTGGATGTGTGCTCAGTCAAGGGACAGGAAATAGATCCCACATCTGCAGAGATCTCTACTATCCAGCTTCCTCCTCCTGAACTGATGGATGGTCACCTGGGCCAGTGTCAAGTAGAGGTTGACAAGAAGGCCACAGGAGTTTATGGGGCAATGGATGGGGAGTGCATAAGGGAACAAGTGTGGGGGAAAGTGCAGCCAAAACTTGGATAATTGTTTTTGGAGGAGATGGAAGAAAGTTGCCAGTTTGGTTTCCCTGGAAACCGAAATCCGGTGTTTCCTCAGAACAGCAGTAATAAAGTAATCTTCCATCACTCTACAAAGTTGCCCCAGCCCTGAGCGGATAAGGATAGTCTCTCTCCTTGCCTTTGCTGACCTCAGTCTCCATGTTCACTCAGTTCTTGGTTTCACTGCTGAGATCATCCATTTTATTGATGGAAGTAACACTTTTGTTGACCAAGGCGCTTGTCTATGAGGAACTGGACTGACAGCTCCAGCTTATTTCAGATAGGCCACCAAACCCCTATCAAGTGGTATCAGCTGACGTTGGCAGGGTTCAGACTAATTACTTAGAGGAGAGTCTTTGTCCTATTACCAATCTCCTGATCTCTTCCTTTAGAAGAACTCTACAAAATGTAGAGCACTGATACAATATTAAATGCATTGTGTTGCACTTTGTTTCCTCTCCATTCCTGCCCTAATCTCACTGGGAGAGAAAAGGGGCAAAAATTAAAGCAGCTGTACTGAGCATGGGTTTGTGTTTCCTGACAGCCTGAAAATGTTCAGCATTAGGCTGAAGATTTGGTTTTTGCACTATTATCTCCATAGCACCATGTCAATTGCGCGATGCTGTTGCATAGGCAGGAAGTCAACACAGACCCTGAAATGTGAGATGTGATTGCCCTTAATTTAATGTTAGTAAATGGTCTCTTTTTATACTCTGGACACATCACTGGACTCCTGCTCCCATCTCTATGAATTAAAGAAGTTGACTGCGCTCTCAAGGGTTAAATTTCAGCAGGCAGTTTAAAGTTGCTACATATTTGGAAGAGGCTGTACAATGGCGTATTTCCTACTGACTCTCATGCACAGAGAGATGTAGGAACCAGTCACAGAGACTGAGACAGAGGGTTACAACCAGGCTAGGTTATACCAACATCAATATTATGCTAGTTAAATAAATTATCCTAAAATCTGCTTCAGCCATCAGTGAATTATCACTGGCTGCACTGCATAAAATACTATTTCCTTCCTTCCTTTCCTAGTTAGGGATTACATGAAAAGGAGAGATTGGTTAGGCTACACCCTAAGTGAAAAAGCTCAGCCCAATCCCCAGATAACATTTCTCCTTTCCAGACTACAACATACTAGTGTTTCAGTATCTTGCTGTATATAACCCCTACAATATTTCTAATGATTTATGTTGTTCTTTCCAGGGGAGGGGGAAGAAAAAATGTTGCTGCCTCTTGCTTCCCATCTCAGAGGCTCCACAAACATTACTTCCTGCAGTAACTAGGTGTTCCATGGATTTTGCCCTTCAAGACTGACCCAACCCTGATTAGTTAATGAGATCTGACAAGATCACAGCATGGGGCAGTATAGCTGCAGGAAAAGTAAAGGTCATTTTGCAGTCATATTTTCCAAACTCAGGAGCATATTAGCATCAAACTCTTCTAGCATTTTCAGACAATACGGAAAGTTCAAATAGACGAGCAATCCTGCAAACCCTTTTAGACAAAGTGCAGTCAGTTGTGTGGTTTTTGGTGGCGTTCCATTTGAATCATCTCCATGGTGTCAGGGCTATTAGAACCACAACATCTTGTGATGGATATTGAGGTGTTCATAAAACCCCACTGACATAATCCCGTGTGGTTTTTGTAATAAATTTCTCGGTGGCTACGACAATCTGGCAATTTGTAGTGCTGTGCAGGAAAACAAGCACAAAACGGGCTCCTATTTAATAATAACAAGAGGTTATTTTTGAACAGTTTCAAAGCATCTGATTAGAACTGGAGGATCCACCTGCAACCTCTTTGTTTAGGGACATTGTCATCGTTTACAGAAAGCTATTGTCTTCTGTTCTTGAGTCTATCACACGACATCTACATGCAGATAAATCCATTGATTTGACAGTTATTCTTGGTTTGCAGTGGTGGAAGCAAGAGGAGAACTAGGCACGCTGTCTGTATCTCTGTATATGTTGTACTCTATTTTTACATTATTTGGTTCTGGTTATGTTACCCTAAACAGCTATCACTCTGTTTTCTTCCCTTATTAAAGCTAACTCATGGGTGGAGGCCCCCTTTGGGGAGCTAGCCCACACCTCCACTCCTGCTACCCACACCATCCTCCCTCGTGGCCAGAGCCCTGAGCCCTCCCACAGCCAGAGTCCTAAGATCCCCTTCCCCAACTTCCCCCACAGCCAGTGCCATGACCCCCCCCCGCCCACACCTGCCCGGAGGAGCCCTGGGCCAGCTGCAGCCACACCACGCCTTCTCTCCCCAAAGCCCCAAGCTGTCCTGGGGAAAAGCGTCTCATACAGTTGAAGCTTTTCTTCTAGGGTGGCTGAGAGGATGGTATGTGTTACTGAGCTTCCTGCGTTCATCAGTAATCTCTCTGGAGTCCAGGGAGATTACTGATGAACCCAGGGAGCTGAATAGCACATACCGCCTCCTCAGCTACCCCTGATCCTGCATGGGGAATAATTAGGGCCCGATCAAATGCAGTCCATTTTGGTCAATTTCACAGTCATAGGATTTTAAAAATAGTAAGTTTCATGATTTCAGCTATTTAAATTACACATTGTTGTAATTGTAGGGGTCTTGACCCAAAAAGGAGTTGTTGGGGGGGTTGCAAGGTTATTGTAGGGGGTGGTTGTGGTACTGCTATCCTTACTTCTACGCTCCTGCTGGTGGCGGTGCTGCCTTCAGAGTTGGGTGGCCAGACAGCAGCGGCTGCTAGCCAGGAGCCCCGCTCTAAAGGCAGAGCTGCCACTACCAGCAGCACAGAAGAAAGGATGGCATGGTATGGTATTACCACCCTTACTTCTGTGCTGCTGCTGGTAGGGTGCTGCCTTCAGAGCTGGGCACCCAGCCAACAGCCGCTACACTCCAGCCACCCAGTTCTGAAGGCAGCACAGAAATAAGGGTGATAATACCACAATCCAACCTAAAAGAACCTTGCAACCTCCCTGTAGCTCCCTTTTGGGTCATGACCCCCAATTTGAGAAACTCTGGTTTCCCCTGTGAAATTGATACAGTATAGGGTAAAAGCACACATAAGACTAGATTTCACCAGGAGAGATCAGATATCATGGTCTGTGATGCATTTTTCATGGCTGTCAATTTGGTAGGGCCCTAGAAATAATAAAGCAAAAACTTCCCTCCCAAACCCCACAACCGGCGGTCTGGCGGCAGCGCCAGGGGAGGCTGAACCTCCCCTGGTCTGTTATACCCGCCATCCATGGCAAATTGTATAAAAGTCCCTCTGCTGTGGGTTCATTTCAGTAGCCACTATTAGGCAGCAAAGTGCTTTCTCCTTTAATTTAAAGAGATTTCCTATCCCCTGTGTGTTTGTAGAATTGTTTGGTTGAACAATATACCTCTTGAAATCTATGTTAAATAACCATATGTAAGGCTAGGAGACAAATCTTCAGCTACACCAAGCTTATGCCACCTAAGCCACCTTTCTATTTCCCAATCCTGGGGCTGCTAGGGGCCACAGGAAATGCTCTACTGTTCCAGGATCAGACAGAGTTCTCTGCCCTCTGTCTAGCTCCATCCTCTTCCACCTCTAACAGGCCTCCTCCCCACCGCCTAGCCCAGAGAATCCACAGCAGCCCATCTGGGATTGGTTTATGGCTCCTTTGCACCATTCGGGTGGTGAACAAGGGCTGAGAATCTACCACTAGATGTTTGCAGTAGTTAGTCTGGGGAACAGAAGGATTTCAAGGCAGCCAGATGTATTGTGAGTCTAATGAAATAATTGGCCTGTTTGAATAACGAATACATTGGCAGCTCTAAAATGTTTTTTCGGGAATTTCTCTACAAGTTCCCTGAAATCTTGGCTCCGGCTTTCAGAATTGGTCCAGTCACTCCGCACTTTGCTTGTCAGTTGCAGTCACTGGCCTGTTGATTTTTCAGACTTATTTCATAGAGTCAAATCCTGGTCCTATGTAAGTAAGCGCCATGTTTACAGGAGACTGCCCAGCAACAGCTGGGGCAGCCACAGGATAGGGGACAAGACTCCCTGACATCCCCATGGACCTGGTCTCCAGGGGGAGAACCACACACACACCTCAGAGGTATAAGATCTCAGCAGACTCCTGCCTAGAGCCATGGGGTAGAGGAAGTGCAGCATTCCTGAAGGTAGAGTCAACTCCCAGAGCATAGGACTGCCTGACATAGCTGGGAGCAGTAGTAGTTTTTTTCCTATGGCATGTGCTATGGGGCATGCATATACTATTTTTGACTGTATCTATTGAGGGGTACCTGGGACATTAGCTAGCACATTCATTCCCAGGCAGTGTTGCCTGGAGGCTTGCAAGGAGTCGGCAATAGAGTCTTGGAAGAACACCAACAAGAAATCAGATTAGATGCTATTAAAGTAGCTCTGCAACAGGTAATATCCACCTCATCCTTCCCTAGCATATCACAGTTGCCTTGGACCAGGGTGGGCAAACCTTTTGGCCTGAGGGCCACATCTGGGTATAGAAATTATATGGTGGGCCATGAATGCTCACAAAACTGGGGTTAGGGTGCGGGCTCAAGGGTGGGCTGAAAAATGAGGAGTTCAGAATACGGGAGGAGGCCCCAGGCTGGGGCAGAATACAGGGGTGGGGGGGGTGTGAGGGCTCTGGCTTGGAGTGCAGGCTCTCGGGTGAGGATGGGCCTGAGGGGTTTGGGGTGTAGGAGGGTGCTATGGGCTGGGACCGAGGGGTTCGGAGGGCGGGTGGGGGATCAGGGCTGAGGCAGGGGATTGGGGTGAGGGGGGTGAGGGCTCTGAATGGAGGTGCAGACTCTGGGGTGGGGCTGTGCATGAGGGGTTCAGAGGGCAGGAAGGGGCCCTCAGTTGAGACCAAGAGGTTTGGCGGGCAGGAGGGGGATCAGAGCTAGGGCAGGGGATTGGGGAGTGCGGGGGGGGAGGTGGCCCAGGGGTGCAGACTCCGGGCAGCACTTACCTCAAACAGCTCCCAGAAGAAGTGTCATTTCCCCCCTCTGGCTCCTACGTGGAGGTGCACCCAGGTGGTTCTGATGCATGCTGCCCCATCTGTAGGCACCACCCCTGCAGCTCCCATTGGCTGTGGTTCCTGGCCAATGGGAACTGCGAGGGTGGCACTTGGGCCAGGGCTAGTGTGTGGAGCTCCCTGGCTGCCCCTATGTGTGGGAGCTGGAAGGAGGATATGCCGCTGCTTCTGGGAGCCGTGTGGAGTGGTTCCCGACCCTGGTCCCTGGCTGGAGTGCTGGAGCAGGGCAAGCCCCAGACCCCATTCCCCAGTCGGAGCTTGAGAGCTGAATTAAAATGGCTGCTGGGCCAGATGCAGCCTGTAGGCTGTAGTTTACCCACCCCTGCCTTAGATAGTAAAATGCTATTCTCAGTACAGTAAAGTACAGTGGTGACATTTACATATCTGAATATTTGGGTCAGAACATCACAGCCCCACTAAAATTCCAAATTCTTCTTATTATCTATTATTTGTATTATCATAGCACCAAGGAACTCCAGTCAAAGATCAGGGTCCCGCTGTGCTACGCACAGTACAGACAGAACAATAACAACAACAACGAAGTCCCTGCTCTAAAGAGCTTACAAGCTAAGAAAGAGTCAGCAGACCACTGGTGGGTACAACGGGCAGATAGGGGTAGCACATGAAAGCAATGAGACAATACAGGTCTATCTATTAGCTAGGTTTTTTTGTAGACATCATGTTAAAGAGAGAGTTTTTAAGGAGAGATTTGAACAAGGTGTCCTTGCAGATGTTTATGGGGAATGTCTCCCATGCTGGAGGGGCAGAATGGGAGAAAGCACAAAGCTGTATGGTTGAAAAATTAACAAGTAAGTGATGAAGACTGGCATTATTGGCAGAACAGAGATGGGAGTGAACAACTCAATAGCGCATGGGATGATAGCTAGGGTGGGCACAGCCATGAAGGGCCTTGAAAGTGAGAATAAGTTGACCTGTACAAAATACTAGTTTTACACATAGCTCTGCTCAATAGAATTGTATTCCAAGGGTTCTGATGATACAATAATAATCTATGGCACCATAAAACTCTCGACACATTCCCTATTCTCCCCCTGTCCTCTCCCCACATATTTAATTTTTCTGAAGCCTGGTCTACACTACAAACTTAGGGTCGACCTAAGCCACATTAAATCGATCTAATAATGTATGTGCCTACACTACGCACTGGTCTACACTATGAGTTTAGGTCAAATTTAGCAGCGTTAGATCGATTTAACCTGCACCTGTCCACACGTCGAAGACATTTTTGTTGACTTAAAGGGCTCTTAAAATCAATTTCTGTACTTCCCCCCGACAAGGGGATTAGTGCTGAAATCCACCTTGCTGGGTTGAATTTGGGATAGTGTGGATGCAATTCGATGGTTTTGGCCTCCGGGAGCTATCCCAGAGTGCTCCATTGTGACCCCCATTCCCTGAGGATAACTACAGGCATTTCAACATCCTCAACGGTTAATTTCTGGTCTGGAAAGTAAGTCCCTTGCTGCAGTTGTTCACACAGACCAGAGTTTCTAAAGATGTGAGCATCATGTACCTTTCCCAGCCATCCCACGTTGATGTTGGTGAAACGTCCGGTGTGATCGACCAGTGCTTGCAGCACCATTGAAAAGTACCCCTTTCGGTTTATGTACTGGCTGCCTTGGTGCTCCAGTCCCAAGATAGGGATATGCGTTCTGTCTATCGCCCCACCACAGTTAGGGAATCCCATTGCAGCAAAGCCATCCACTATGACCTGCACATTTCCCAGAGTCACTACCCTTGATAGCAGCAGCTCACGTTGGCTACTTGGATCACAGCAGCCCCCACAGTAGATTTGCCCACTTCAAATTGATTCCCAACTGCCGGTAGCTGTCTGGCGTTGCAAACTTCCAGAGGGCTATGGCCACTTGCTTGTGAACTGTGAGGTCTGCTCTCATTTTGGTATTCTTGTGCTTCAGGGCAGGGGAAAGCAAGTCACAAAGTTCCATGAAGGTATCCTTACACATGTGAAAGTTTCTCAGACACTGCGAATCATTGCAGACCTACAACACTATGTGGTCCCACCAGTCTGTGCTTGTTTCCCAGGCCCAGAATCAGCATTCCATGGCATGAACCTGCCTCTTTATCACCATGATGTCCAAATTGCCAGGGCCCGTGCTTTGAGAGATGTCTGTGTCCATGTCCTCATCACTCTTGTCATCACGCTGCTGTCACCTCCTCGCCTGCTTTTTCAGGTTCTGATGCTGCATACACTGCAGGATAATGTGGGTGGTGTTTACAGTACTCATAACTGCCATGGCAAGCTGAGCACGCTCCATGCTTGCCGTGGCATGGTGTCTGCATGGAAAAAAGGTGCAAAACGATTCTCAGCTGTTGCTCTCACTGAGGGAGGGAGGCCTGACGGCACGTACCCAGAACCACCCGCAACAATGTTTTTGCCTCATCAGGCATTGGGAGCTCAACACAGAATTCCAATGGGCAGCGGAGACTGTGGGAACTGTGGGATAACTACCACAGTGCAGCGTTCCAAAAGTCGACGCTAGCCTCGGTACTGTGGATGCACTCCATCAACTTAATGTGCTTAGCGGGGACACACACAATCAACTGTATCAAATCGATTTCTAAAAAATCGACTTCTATTAAATCAACTTAATTTCATAGTCTAGACATACCCTTCTACCAAGTCCCTTCTGACAATCTAAGTGACCTGTAAAGTCGACTTCTGTACTCCACCTCCGCAAGAGGAGTAGCACTTGATTTGACAACCATGGGTTGACATGGGGATCGTGTAGACACTGCGTTGTTTATTTCAAATGAATTGGCATCCTAGCAGTGTCCCACAATGCTCTGCTGTAACCACTCTGGAAGGCGCTTTCAACTCCACTGCATGTCAGACAGGTACACAGGAAACAGTCACTTCCTTGTTAAAACTCTGGGAACTTTTGAATTTTCATTTCCTGTTTGACCAGTGTGGAGAGTTCGCCAGCCCAGCTGATCATGGAAACTCAAGGTGGCAAACACACTCCAGCACGGAGTACACAAGAGGTGGTGGATCTTATTGCTGTGTGGGGAGAAGAGTCTATGCAGACAAAACTCCGATCCAACAGAAGAAACACTGACATCTATACCAAGATTGCGTGGGGCTTGGGGGAGAAGGGCTACGCCATGAAAATAAAGGAGCTCCGACAAGTGTACCAGAAGAGGGGGGGAGGGATAGCTCAGTGGTTTGAGCATTGGCCTGCTAAACCCAGGGTTGTGAGCTCAATCCTTGAGGAGGGTATTTAGGGATCTGTAGCAAAAATCAGTACTCATTCCTACCAGCAAAGGCAGGGGGTTGGACTCAAGGTCCCTTCCAGTTCTAGGAGATAGGATATCTCCATTATATAACAAGAGAGGCAAACAGTCATTCTGGTTCTGCCCCACAGAGATGCTGCTTTTATGAGAAGCTGCATGCAATTCACAGCAGCAAACCCATGATGACCCCAAAATGCTCTGTGAATACTTCTCAGTAGCCCCAGGCACCTCAAGCAACAACAAGGAGGACATTGTTGATGAGGAAGAGAAGGAGGAGAAGAATATGATGTAGGCAAGTGGAGGATCCATTCTCCCCAACAGCCAATAACTGTTTTTAACCCTAGAGCCCATCCCTTCACAGGAGTAGTTGGCGGTGGAGTGTGATGACAAGGAAGACACCTCTGGTAAGTGCACATTTCCAATCAAACTGTAGGGTTACATGCTATTATTTTTTATTGTTTAATCTGAACAAAAGAGTAAGTGGCTAATTCAGCTATGCAGAGGGTGCTCTCCAAAAAAGACTGTTTATGTTTACGAGGATGGCCTCGGAATCCTCTTGGAGATCTCTAGGAAGCTTTCATGGAAGTACTCTGGAATCCTTTCCAAAACATTTCTTGCAAGGGATGACTTATTTCATCCACCAGGGTAGGACACTTTTCCATGCCCTCCAGTATTAACTCTGCTGGCATCATTGTAGCACACAGTGTTGCAGCATAAGGACTAGGTTTGTACCCAGACGCTTGCAGCATCTGCTTCCTTGCCGCCTCTGTTACCGTCAGGAGAGTGATTTGCATAGGGTTACCTAAGAAAAATGAGGAAAGTTCAGTGCTAGCCCTTAAACTGCAAACAATTCAACAAATAATCCACCCGTTTGGTGAAATCTAGGTCACACAACCACACTTTCCCAAACAAGCTGTGGTTGTGGTTGGAAGGGATCACTGTGTATTGCAAGCAGCACTGAAAAAAAGGTGAAGAGCGGCTGCTGCTTGTTTGTCTCCCTTCCCTCCCCGCCAGCCCAGTTCTGCTTTTGTAAAAAAACAAACCGTTGTGGGGCTTTACACTGGTGCCTGTCCTCACAGGCTGCTAAGGGAAAGAGGGTTTTTCTCAAGTTCCATCCTGTGATCCCAAGGATCTTCATAAAAGCAGCAGCACAAGACCTCTCCTCCATGCCTTGTGGCCTTATTCACCATGGCTGGAGCAGCAAACCAAGTCTTGCAATAGCCAGTGGATGTGATTACGTTGTGACTTGCAGTGAAGTGTATTGAGGGGGTATTTTTTTAAATAAAAAAAATTAATCTTAAACCAGAAACAATGTATGCACTGTCAATGCTACCCTTGTGATTTGCATTCCTTGCAGCTGAAACCTTGTCTGTCGGTGCATCCTCCACACTGGGACAGATACTTTTCCAGATTAGAAGATGGAAAAAGAAGCCTCAGGAGGACATGTTCAATGAGTTAATACACACCTCCAAGACTGAAAAGACAGAGCTCAGAGCATGGAGGAATACATTGTCCAAGAACTTGGACATGGACAGGGAGGACAGGAGATCATGCAGGGAACAAGAGCATGCTATGCAGGAAGAGGTACTGCAGGTTATGAAGGAGCAATCAGACATATTGAGGCATCTGGTTGAGGTTGGAAAGGGCTGCTGGATGCTACAGTCCCTCTGCAGCCTATGCTGAACCTTCTGCTGTCATCGCCCAGTTCTATATCCTCCTCCCCCAAACATCATATGAGGTGGGGGACGGGGGGAGAAGGGAAAGGGAGAGGGAAAGTTCGGTGTCCCTTGCACTCATTACCAGGGTACAGTACAAGGACCAGAAGGCACCCATTCCCACACATTTGATTAGTGCATCCGTAAGCAAGCTTTCCTTGTTTCCCCCTGCAGTGTTATCAGCCCTTTTGCAGCAGGTTATCTTACTTTTCTTTGCTGTCTCTGTATGTTTGTGTGCATAATAAAACTTAATGGATTGAGGGAAAAATGCTCTTTATTCATTCAACACACGGTGGTTGGTGGGGGTGGAGTTTACAGGGGAGAAAATATAATGGAGGGGACAGTTTGGTAAGGAACACCACAGATACTTGTCACATTACTCTGGCTCATTGCTGAAACTGGTTTTCAAAACTGCACGGAGATGCAGAGCCCCTCAATGTTCTCTTATTTCCCCGGGGTCTAGCTGCTCAAAATTGGCTGCCAGGCAATCTGCCTCACCCTCTACTCCAGCAGAAACTTTTCTCCCTTTGTTTCACAGATATTATGGAGCACCCAGCAGGCAGCAATAGCAGTGGGGATATTGCTTTCACTGAGGTCTAACTCAGTAAGCACACTATGCCGGCAACCTTTTAAACATCCAAAGGCACATTCAACCACCATTCTGCACTTGCTCAGCCTACGGGTGAACTGCTCCTTACTGCTGTCCAGGCTGCTGGTGTACAGCTTCCTGATCCATGTGAGCAAGGAGTAGGCTGGGTCTCCCAGGATCACAATTGCCATTTCAACTTCAGCAATGGTTATTTTGCAGTCTGCAAAGGAAGTCCCTGCTTGCAGTTTTCTGAACAGACCTATGCTCCTAAAAATGCACGCGTCATGCACCTTTCACCAACATCAATGTGGGGTGGTCAGGAAATGGCCCCTGTGAGTCACCAGTGCTTGCAACACCATTGAGAAGTATCCCTTGCAGTTTATGTGCTCTTTGGCAAGGTGGTCTGGTGCCAAGATAGATAGAACGCATAGCCCTATCACTCCACTGCAGTTAGGGACCCCTGTCATGGCAAAACCATTCACTATGTCCTGCACATTGCTCAGAGTCATTACCCTTCTTAGCAGATGTCTGTTAATGGCCCTGTGTCACATTCTGTACCTTGTGGGAACAGCCTACACCCCCATGTTCATCTTTATAAAATGATTGTGTGGTATCCAATCCAAAGTTTGTCATGTTGGGTGTCTTCAGAAGGCTCATGATGCCCTGAGCATTGTTATTATAGTAATGGTATAGATTATAAGTTCATGTATATAGTTATGAGGCTGAAAATGTGTCTTCATCGCTTAAAATAAGCCCAGGCAAAAACTCTCCAAGAGCAGAGAGTCAGTTCACACCTCATCCGGGCATGTATGGGACAAACCCAGCCCAGCCTCACAGGAACAAAGGACACTGGCCTAGGCAGCAACAAAAAGATCTGTTGGACTCTCCCATGAGTCACCCACCTTTCTTTGGTCAGTTTGGGACTGCAATGAGGTAATGCTCACCTGACTCTGAAGGGGGAGTGGGGAAAGCCAAGAGGGAAGAAAGAACATGATAAAAGGGAGATGCATTTGCCATGCTCTTCCTCTCTCTTCCACCTCCATCTACAGACATGACCACTAAGCGACTGAAGCGCTTATCAAAGGGGAGAGCCTGACTGAAGGGCAACCAGCCAGCCTGTGGTGAGAAGCATCTAAGTTTGTAAGGGCACTGAAAGTGTTAAGATCAGCTTAGAATGTGTTTTTCTTTTATTTCATTTGACCAAATCTAACGTGTTTTCACTTATAATCACTTAAAACCTATCTTGATAGTTAATAAATGTTTGTTTATTCTACCTGAAGCAGTGCATTTGGTTTGAAGCATGCCAGAGACTCCCCTTGGGATCACAAGCCTGGTACATATCAATTTCTTTGTTGAATTGATGAACTCATATAAGCTTGCAGCATCCAGTGGCCGTAACAGGACACTGCAAGATAGATACCCCTAGGGTTGTGTCTGAGACCGGAGATATTGGCTAGTGTCATTTAGTTGCAAAATCCAAGCACCTTACATGCCAGAGGCTGTGTGTGAACAGCCCAGGAGTGGGGGTTCTCACAGCAGAGCAAGGTAAGGCTGGCTCCCAGAGTCAAGGATTGGAGTGACCTAGCAGATCAACAGTCCAGATAACACCAGAGGGGAACATCACACCCTGCAAACTTGGATCACAGCAGATCCCATGGTAGATTTAGCCACTCCACATTGATACCTCACTGATTGGTAGCAGTCTGGCATTGCAAGCTTGTATAGAGCTATCGTCACTTGCTTCTCCACTGTCAGAACAGCTCTTCAGGGCTGGGGAAAGCTCTTCACATGGTTCCTGCAAAACAGCTGTATGCATTTGAAAGTTCTGCAGCTGCTGCTCATCATCCCACAGCTGCATAAGGATGTGGTCCCACCAGTCAGTGCTTGTTTCCCAGACCCAGAAATGGTGCTCAACTGTCAAGTTGATGAATGACTGTCGCCAGCAACTGCAAATTGCTCCACTCCATGGCTTCCAGCAGGGGTGCTTGCCTGGCATCACATTGTTCTGCACGGAAGCTCCTGTACTGGCTGTGTAAATACTGCAGGATAAGGTGCAAGGTGTTTGTAATGCTCACAACGGTGTATGGCTGAGCAAGGTCCAGGTTTATTGTGCTATGGCATCTGCACAGGTAACCCAGGCTTACGAAAAAAGGCATGAAAAAGGTTTGGTTTGTTTGCTGTTTATTTCAGGGAGGGAGGTAAGTGCATCATGGGAGGCTAATGCCATGTTTTCATAGCCACCCATGCCAATGTTTTGGTCCCATAAGGCATTGCAAGCCCAACCCAAAATTCCACTTGACTGCATGCACTGTGGGATAGCTACCCACACTGCAGTGCTCCATACATCAATGCAAGCCCTGCTAGTGAGGATGCACTCTGCCGACACAATGAACGTAGTGTGGATACGCAAGATTGACTTGCTTAAATCAAAAAAAGAACAGGAGTACTTGTGTGTTCCATTCTATGCATCCGAAGAAGTGAGCTGTAGCTCACGAAAGCTCATGCTAAAATAAATTTGCTAGTCTCTACGGTGCCACAAGTACTCCTGTTCTTTTTGCGGATACAGACTAACACCGCTGCTATTCTGAAACCTTGCTTAAATCAGAGGCTGGATGTCTATTTACATAAAGGCAACTTAACTTTGTAGTGTACATATGGCCTTAGTTTGTGCAAACCCAGGCCTCAGGAGCACTTTTGCAAGCAGCACTGCCTGGGGGGTTCACCAGAACCTAACAAGAAAGACTGAGATTCTACAGGGAAGAGGAAACCTGGAACCTTTTCTGTTAATACGTTTAGCTCTATTGTCCACAGCCTTTGCATTCAAGAGAAGCACTTTACAGAGAGAAAAATAAATAGATCATGACATGCCAGAGACTACATTCTGACAGGTTTCACTGCAGACTAGTACCATGGAAATGAAAACAGCCTCCTGGCATTGGTTTGAGCATTTTCTGCTTTGTAGCATAAATCTACCAACGTAGTGGGGCTAGTTTAATATTTTCCTTTGCAATTGAACTAAGAGCAGAGAGCTGCAGATTAGTATCATTCATAATGGCAGCGCAGTTAGTAGAATACTCTGTTTCAGTATTTCATTTCAGTTATAACAGCTCATGTTGCCTTGGGAGAATATTGTAAAAAAAAATCACATAATAACAGGTTATTGTGCAATGTACTGTAAAGCCATCAGACAAGGGCGTTCCCTTTTCAGTAAAAACTAACTCAGTAATATGCCTGGAGTCAAAAACCTATTACTCCACTGCAGGTATGTGGACTGTAATTGAATGCTTCACATTTTCTAAAACATAGAGTTTAACTGTGATTACAAGTCCACTTAAAGACTGTTTTGTAATCTACACTGTATCTATGCCACAGTCTTACAATTTCAGTGTCTCAAAAGATAAATTAAATATATTTAATTTCAATTCTGAAGAAAAGAAACTTCAGATATAAGTTATAATTTCTTACATATTGATGACAAATATGTGAAAAAGTACTGTTAATTCATTTAATCCTCCTTTCCCCACATTGTTTTGCAAATAACAAGATTGTCAACCTCGAATTAATAGCAATGTTTTCATTATTATTCTTTACTGCAATGGAAACGGATTTTGTTTAAATGTATAGTGCAGGGTAGTCTGAAAAGTAGCCATGTAAAAATGGCACCTTCTTACACAGCTCTCTGTGTGTATCCAGAATATTTGCTGATTTCCTTGCTGAAAACCATTTCTGCATACTTGCTGACAACCAGTTCTGCATACTTAATCGTTATGTGTGTACTCCAGAGACAATAAAGCTCGGGGAGAGTTAGCTGGATTCCATTCTAGCATGTGCATCTTCAACAGGAATTGTTAAAGATAGTCAATTTCAAAAATCACAGATCTGGCTGAGATTTTTGTATCTACTGTAGTTACAATTACTGTAATGGAAAAGTTAGGGGGAAAATATTTTCCTCATTTTTTAATATTTTTTTTTACAATGCTTTAGCCCAGATCCTCAAAGATTCAATGGGAGTTAGGTGCTTAAGTACCTCTGGGGGTCTGGGTCCCTGTGTAATATCTGTTTTACTGTGACCCTTGTGTAGTTAGGCACACTGCAATCCTGTACACATTTATACACATGCTTATCTTTACAGAGGGTTTGTCTTCCCACAACAATTGTATTATTTTAATGATACCAGTATATTTAAAGTGGTACCACCCCTCTGGTCTGGACTCAGTTATACTGATATCAGTGTGCTTATTTAGCTACATCTATCTCCATAAACGAAGGAGAATAAACTGTACCAGTATAAGGCACCTTTATACCAGTAGAACTACTTCCATGCTAGGAGTTGTACTAGCCTAGGTATAACTGGGTATAACTATTTAGTTTAAAATTAAAATTAATTATACCAGTATGAAAACTCCATTTTTTGCAAATATATTTTTGGGTACACAACTGAAAAAAGTACTTAGCCCAGATGAGTCACACTACTTTCTGCAAACCAAAGTTTTTTTTGATGTGCACCTTTCGGAGAGACGGGGGGGAAATAAAGAGAGAGAAAGAGAGAGAGTTACTTGTATTCAGGTAGCCAGCACTAACAATTTTAAACAGGATGAATGATTTGTTCCTAGATCAAAGACTTGTAACTGAGCGGTTTCATGAATAGAATTCTCTTTAGCAGTAAGGGGAGGTCCTGAGAATGCAACAAATATTTTCTCTGTGTGATTGGTATTTATTTAAAACTTTAAACAAATGCTACACATTTATACTCATCATTACAAGTAAATCAGAGTGGAGAATGCAGGCTCTATAAATCAACTGTTCCTAAAATGATTATTAAAGATTTAATCCTTTTAGGAATGTCAGGAGATTAGTTGCAAAGATCAAAGAGGAAGTATCCAGTTCTTTCCTTTATTAAAATTGCAATGCTTATGGGAAGGGCTGGATTGAGAGTTCAGGAGACTTGCAGTCCCCTATTTAACAACAAAACAGATACTGTATAAACAAGGGCATCACAAGCCCTCCCCTCCCACTGCCCTCAAAATGTGCCTCATTCTTGGTCTACAGAGACCACCTTTGAAGGCAAAAGGAAGATTTGTCATCATACTCATTTCATCCTTGGCCTCTCTTCCACTACTGTGTATTGAAAAGGGTGCTTGTTAGTGCCAGGTACAATGTACTGAGACCACAAGCACAAGTGACCATTCCAAAATTCTGCTCATCATGTAAAGAAAATCCAGAGGCAACAGAAATAATTGGCTTTATCACTCTTTTAGTCTGAATGCAGGGAACTCCAACAGGCAAGTCATTTAAAGAGGCATCTCTCTTCAAAAAGATATTCATTGCAGTGGGCTGTAATACATGGCCCCAGTCCATAGTTTGGTCACCTATGACCATTTCTCATATGTAACAATATTATTACTATAATAATTATCTGGTTATTACTGTCATGGTATCCCTTTGTGGTTTGCCCAGATTAACACATCTAGGCTCTGGCAAACCAAGGGAAGGAGGGACTTCCAAAATAAGAACCCCTCATAGAGAACACACAGCTAGCCACTTCCTCTTGTTTATGTTAAAGGAACTCCAGCTTTGGTGCCTCTGATCGCCTCAGCTGCGGCACCATGTCACAGAAAGAGGTGATTTCTCAGAGGACCATGTACCATATCATTTAGGATTTGATGGGTTAAAACCAACACTTGGAGTTCCACCTGGAAGCCAGTGCAGCTCTTGGAGTGTTTGCTTATTGTGCTCCCATGGTGCTGCATTCTGTATTACCTTCAGCTTCCAAAGGGTCCTGCGTAGCCCTGTGTAGAGGGCATTACAGTGATCTAATACTGAGGTGGCAAAGGCATGGATAATTGTGACAGGATTCTCCTTGGAGAGAAAAGGTGGCACTTGCCTTCCCAGGCACAGCTAGAGAAAAGTTCCACCTGAGCATCCAAGAGCAGCCCAGGATTTAACAAAAATTCCATTGCACTCCTGTTTTGTGCGTGGCTGTTGCACTAGCTCTCTGAGGGGTGCCAACATGAATTCTGCCAACTCATCTGGCTGCTTCCCACAGTGCCAGCATTATCTCAATCTGGACTAGATCAAGCTGCATCCAGATAGCTCTCATCCAAGGCTCCAACTCATCTAGACACTGGGTAATTTGTTCCTAGCTTGGTATCTTCCTTCTCCCCACAATGTCCTGGAACAATAGTATTTGGCTACCTTATGAACCTCCTAGTCACTCCAGACTAGAGTTGGACACTAAGGGTGTTGGTGAGGGGGAGGGCAGAGTAAAGGAGGAAATTAGTGAATGATTTTAACCCCCAACTTTTCTTTAAAAAAAAAATCTTGATTTGATGGAAATTTCCTAAGTGGCTCCACTCCTAACTGGATTTACTTCCTTGTGTTGCATGCAGTCAACAGGCCCTTATTTCACTGTGAGCCTCATTTCCAACTGATCTGAATGTAATGCCTTAAAATAGCATTATTTGCCACAGCTAACTAGAAATATATTGTTCTGTTTCAGCAGCTACAGTTTGAATAAAGTTTGAAAATTTGCGGCTTATGTCTTGTGTAACTAATTTTGTGAAGAGGAGTCAGGACACCAATCCAGAAAGCAATCTGTAGTCAAATCACAGATTTTAATAGCTTTTTGGGGAACATAGCAGAAGGTTTAATATTGTGCAATTGCACATAAGAGGTAATAACATGAATTTACCATGGAATTAATTACAGACTATAGTAACGCCAATTTGTGCTTCATAGAATAACAAAATTAGAGGTTCACTATTAGTACTGTAGCACTGATGCAACAGCTGAGAAGATTTTATATAAATACTATAGTTATAGCACATTTGGATTTTGTAAATGAGAAATTACAAATCATTTCTGTGGGAGTTCAGTCCTTTAACAAAATTGGTGTTATTGTATCTAATTGCTAACATGAAAGGCTTTTCTTTCTTTGTTGCAACATGTTTTATGAAGCTTGTTGTAACATTTTTAATGCAAGGTCCTATGCAAAAATCTTAAGTTATAAATAAATGTAAAATACGTACGTACGGCTACCTTGTGAAGTTACAAGAGAAAACCACAGTATTTTCATAGGTGATAGAATATTCGAATTTTATGGATGGTTGTAACAACAACATAATCCTTATGATTAATAACTAACTCACACATGGTACTGACTATAGGTTCTATTGCAGGCATACCTACAATGGGAGAGAACAAAAGATGCAAATCCTACAATGCATTATGTATAGCTGAACTCTGGCACCTGGGAGTAGTCCCTTTGATTTCAGTGGGTTTCTGTGGGATCTGTTCATATAAAACACATTGCACAATTTAAGCTAAGAAATCAGGTGCTAGAAGTGACTGCTTCACTTGAGAACTACATCACCTTATGTCAATCTGGTATTTTCTCCCTATAGTTCATAACTTTTTTTATTTTATTATTAAGGTGACTCTTCTTCAGTCCAAATTTACACTTGCTGGTTAGCCCTGTGCTGATGAACTACATTGATTTCTCTTTTACATTTGGTCCTTTATTACACCTGATTTTTTGAAAATATTTCTTTGTTACTGTTATGTCATTTTACTTTTTGATTTACTTATTTTTTTCTGCTCTCTAGTGGTAAAATTCCCTTTGGACTGCATGGAACCACAAGCATTCTCTGCCTTGCCATTAACAAAAATATAGCTGTAGCTAACCTGCCTGGACAGTAAAGATTTCCCATAAATAGTAAGCCCATTTGGTAAGCTCTATGGTTTTGTTAGGTGGGATAAAGGGAGAGACATTTCAAGACAGATTTGAATCGGTCGATATTTAGGCTCAGAAATAGCTTTATTCACTTTGGGAATGCACTTCCTGTTTTGACTTGTACTCTAAATATATATAATTTTTAAATTACAGGTTTACGTCAGGAGAACAATTTAGTCAAGTATTACTTTCTTCACATCCCTGTTGTTGCACATAAATTATGGAATGCGTGCAGGCCTAGGGAATGTATGGATCTATTAATCAAATAACTTTTGAACAGTTTTACAGGTTTGCTGCAGAAGACAGCTCTGCTGAAAATGACAGCACTGTTAGGAAGCTCCTGAAAGAGGGAGAAAAAGGAAGAATGAGATATATGGCTGTGAATTAATTGTCTCAGGGAATGCAAGGTGGGAGACAAGGGTACAGTTTTGGAGAAGCCACTCTTTGCAGCATGTTCTCCTCAGCTACAGGAAGATTTCGGTATTGGTCGTAGGTGTGTCCATCACTGTAATATCTAGGGGACAAGGTAAATGAGGTCTGAAGAGAAGTCTCCTTAGAGATTCTTGGGTTCAAGGAAACAAGTATTTGGCCTTATTGGGAGTTATGAAGTTGGTCAGAGCTTGGCTTAGTCAAATATTCTCCAATAGCTAGGAATTGAGATTTGGCCTCTGTCCACTGCTATGAGGTAATCCATTATAACACCTGGGGCCATCTCCATGCCATGTCATGGTGTAAAGCCTGATTGTGAAGAGCCAAAGATGTCAGTGGATGTCCCACGTTGTTGGTGGCTGGCTGTCCCTACTCTCTTTGGGCTAGATTATGCACATAGGCATGGCCCTGAGCAAGCTGTAATGCATCAAATGCACCACTCTGGAGTAGTCCAAGAAGCATCGTGCCTCAGAGAGACTCCTCTGTTGTACAATTCCCTCCCTAATTCCCCCCTTGCTTCAGGAGACCAAAGGGTAGCAATTTGCTGCAGGTCTTATTCCCATCTAGGACAGAACAAAGTAGAGATGGCCCCAAGTCACAAAGTTCAGGGATGTTGTGATCTACAATTTTTGTTGGGCACATTACCATGAGAAAAGCCTATCACAAAGGTAGGCTCTGTATGCAGATTTAGAACTGAACTTTTTCCAAATTCAAAGTGTGGAGGGGAGGGGAGGATCCAGGGGTAGGGAGGGGTTCTGAACTTTTCCACAGCTGTGGGGTACTGGGATATAAAGTTCTGGCTCGTCTCTAGTGGGACAAGGTACAACAGGTCATCCTTTGTAAAGTTCCCCCAGCTCTAATATTTGATCACACAAGGGGACATTCCCACCAAAGTCTATGGGAATTTTACACATGCATTTTAGGAGATTTTGCTGCCTGAGGTTTATAATAAATCGGCTCAGTATGACTCAGTAATGTGATACTATCACGTAGGCATAAGCTGTATTTGATTACATTTAATTAGTATGTGTAAAACAATGTAATTAGTAGTTATTACACCCTTCTCAGCACTGATTAGGGCATATTTGCATGCAACTTGAAATGCCATGCTTTAAAAATGCACCTAAATTGGAGAAGTCAGAGAGAATACCCCAAAATATGCAGGTTTGGAAAGTCAACCCCATTAAGAATGTTGGGAGAACTAGCCATGTTTTTTCTGAAAAACAAAAAGTTCTATGGGAAGCATAGTGCAGCACTGTCCACATCTGAGAGGGAGCCCTGACTGGCTCTCTCTTTGTAAAATGGATTTGTTCTAACACAGATTATTATCTAGATGAAATTGTTCTTGTGTAGAGTCTCCAGCTTCCCATCCAGCTGCTGCAAGACTATTCCCTATCCTCATGGAGCAGATCAGTACATTTACTTCCTCGTCTCTTTCCACCTCCAAAAAGGCTACTACAGTACTTGTAAATACAGCCATCTGTATATGCAAAGCCATGTATTTATTTCAAATTGCATCTCATGTCACTGCACAGCATCCAATTTTACATTCCTAATGACTCATTTTCAAGGTGTAATTGCAGACATTTCAGAGGTTGCATAAAAAATTTCTGTTCACAGGTGTTGTAATTCATTCTGCTGTGCACTGGTTGTCCACCTGCTTTCTGCCTTTCACTCCAGAGGTGACTACATTTTCAGCAGTGTTGTGCTGACTGTATTATATTTCTAAGATGATTTAGGCTCCTTTAGGATGAAAATCCTATATATTGTACGTGTACAATCTTATTATAATAAACATGTTAGCTTGAATCCAAGCTTACAAAAAAATCATATTTCTTTTGTAGTCTCAGGGCATAGTGTGACAAAGAAAAAGGAAACAGAAGTGAAGTAGGGCTTGCAAAATTTTCTTTTGAATCGTGTAAATTTCTGTACAAACTTCTGCAGCTGCTTTTCTGAGCTGAATTTAGCATAAGCCTGGAAAAACTATATATACACACTGCATTTACTTGTTTTCCTTTTGAAAACATTTTCTGGGCTAAAAAGCAGAAAGAACTGTCTCGTAGATATACTTTTGCTTTAATGTTGATACAGATGTGCTTTAATGTCACACATTGGCAGATATCCTGCTCTTTATGTTTTGATCAAACACATATAACCAATTTATCAAACAGCTTCTATAGCAGACTCCCCTCACCCCTCATCTCTCTACTATTTTTGGAGAATAGTCTTCACATCGTACAGAAACCTGCTCCAAAGAATATTTGGCTCCCAGTACAGAGGATAATAACATCTGTTTATGACCACTGTGGTAAAAGGAGATTGCCATAAGAGCTTGGCAATGAGTTTTGGGTTTCTCCATGAAGCTGATTCAGCTAAGGCAAAATGAAATAGCCTGTCAGATCATGCCAAAGGGAGCCATTTGTTATGCAGAGAGCTCATAAAGTGTCTTCTTGTTTATTTTTTCCCAATATTTCAACCCAAGACTCTCAAGGCCCATCTTAAACAATGCCTCATTATATTTAGCTATATCAGTTGCTGGCCATGGCTCATCCTAGCACTGAACACACACCCACACTGTCTTGCTCCATAACATTGTGAAAGCTCTCACCCAGGTCAGAGGATTACTGGTGGGACAGGATGTGCAGAGACCCTTGCTGAGCCCACCCACACTGCAATAGTCTTGTGGCTAGAAGATCTCCAGCTTCCTCCACTTAATCTTTTTCATATTATATATCCCCTTCAGACCCAAGCTCCAAAAACAGTGCCCATCCTTTTCCTTTTCATGTTGGTGACCTTCTTTTGTTTAACACGCACACAAAACATTTCCAGCTGTTACAAACGATACCATATAAAATATTTTTTAAAAGTGAATAGGAGCCCTGCACACAACCTAGCAATGGAGGGGAGTAAATGTTTCTCATTAATGATTAGATCTATCGCATGCTGACTTGCATACCTTATGCATCTGAAATTTGCAAAACATTAGGAAAGCCCAGAAAGAAGGTTTAGATCCTGATCCTCCAATGGTCCCTCTATACAGGGGGGGATTTCACCCAGTCATTCCAGCCTGCATTAGAACCTATCAAATGCAGGAATCATTAATGACCTAGGGTGGAATTCACTCCTATGAAAAACTGATGTCCCATTTAAGATGTCAAAATAAGGCATAAAAAAAGACTATGCCTTTTGCTGGCCTTCTTCACAGTGCTAAATATCACGTAAGAGCTCAAGCCAATAGTCACAAGACCTGATTCGGCATTGCATTGCCTTTAATTAAAGTATTTTATCCGTGGGACAAACAACGTTTCACTTCCAGAAAAATGTCAATCAAACATCAAGTAAAAGAAGCATTTATTTGCCGTGTACTTAAAAGCACCAGAAAAAAAATACAAAAACCTCTAGAGAAAATAAATTTTTGTTTTCATTTTTCTAATCCACAGGTGAAGGCAAGTTTGCCAATACTATTGATCTGTTTGAAACGTGTTCTTGATTTATACTTATAATAAGCAGTTTGAGTGTTGCGTGCCAAGTGAGAGAGCAACAGACCTGATACAGACCTACCATGTGGAAAAATATGTCATTGACAAAAAGTGAAATCTATGCCTAATCACAGTTGTTTGCATTTCCTTATGCTATTGGTCTTCTGCTGTCTGTTTTGTTCAATGAAACATATCATCTTACAAACCACACTATAGTTATGCTGAATGAATCTAATGAAGAGTGATTAATAAAGCCAAGTGTTATAAATATATTACAACTGTTGCCAATTGAGCAAAGACATAACTACTAAAATGAATGAGTGTATCCTTTTACCAGAAAACATTCTCTGCCCTGGAATTAGAATTCAAGATGCTCATGTTTAAATCTATAGACAATGGGGCCCAATCTTAATTGAATTTACACTGGTAACTGAGATCAGAACTTGGCTTCTTGTCTGCCTGTGCAGATATCTCACTAAACTCTACTTTGTATCAGCACCACTTGATAGTGTCTCCTAGGAAGTGAAACATTTTCTCTAAACGCTTGCATAAAAAAGGTATAGACTGAATTAACCCACAGCCAGAAAGAATTTAACAGACATTACAGTTGAATTTAAAAATATTCCATTGGCTTGAACTTTTCTTTGCAAGAAACATTGCACTCTCTGTAAGTAATTTCTGCCTCAGCCACAAAGAATACATTGGTATACAGAAAAAATGCATTCACATTTCTTTCAGGAATGGATAGTTAACCTAGCAATTTAAAATTGCTCTGACTACAGAGTGTGGGAACAGTAAATAACCCTGGTTTCTGTTTTTCTAAAGCTGTTATAGAAAAACTCTATGACCCATTAACTCTTTAGCCTTTACAGAGGTTATTCTGGACATGGTGCTGAGGGCCTCACATTAATCTTTGAGGGGACCCATTCAGAGCCTATGTACCATGGTGACTGGCACTCACCAAGTAATTTATTACATTAGGCTCAATCCTGCTTGCATTGAAGTCAGTGGAAATTTTGCTGGAGTAAGAGGTGTTGAGTAAAGCTCTGACCAAATAAATGCACTGAGATCAGGGAAAATAGCATAACACTAAAGCTGAAGGCCAGATACACCCATTGAAGTGAAGACATTTTCAAGTCTTACCTAGGCTATGAACAGCATAATCTGGGATTATGTTCATTTCATGCATCTTTCACTCTCTTCCTTGTTTTAGCTCAAACAGCAACTTCCAGCAATATCATGGAATGATTATGGTGGGGATACAGGGATATAAAGGAGGGCATAATTTAGTCATATATATATATATATTAAAAAAAAAATTCTCCTCTCACCCCCATGGGTGGTATGTGTCTTCCTCAACCTTGGGTCCTCTACCAGAGGCCTGGGAGTTTGAGGGTTCTGCGCAGTATCTTAGCTGTTCCTAGCACTGCACTCTTCTGGACAGAGAGCTCTGATGTTGTTCCTGGG